>NW_009933104.1:48335-51938 GCF_000696875.1 Nestor notabilis | reverse complement strand
GTGGCAGAAGCACTCAGACATCTCTGGGCACTGGAGACTTAATGGGGCTCCAGGGAGAAAGCATGGAGGGAGAGGAGTGCCTGCCCAGCATCCCTCTGCTACCTACATCCTTCCTGGGGCTGAAGGGTTTCCCACAGCACAAGTTCCCCTGTGAGGAAGAGGGACTGTCCCCACACACACAGCCCTTGTCCCAGGCTGCCAAATGGTCCTGAGCAGAGCTTGCTGGGAGAGGACAAAGGAAGATGGTGACTGGGGGACACATCCGTGTCTGGGGAGCCCAGGGCTCCTCTCACAGCTCCTGCTCTGCTTAAATGGTGTGAACACCCAGAGTGACACAGGGACATCTGTGTCCCAGCAGCCCTGCAGGAGCAGTGCCAGGGTGGCACGGTGCTGGCAGCTGCCCTGGCTCAGCCGAGGTGCATGGATAGAAGAGGCCAGAGCACGGATCCGGGTCTCAGTATAAGTACAAATTTATTCTCCTTCCAGAGCAGAGATGGCACGAAGCAGAGAGGACAGCAGCACCGCGGTTACCAGAGCGTTAGCCAGCCTGCTCCCCCCACTGCCGCATCCCAGCTCCCAAACACAGCCCAGTGGTACCCAGTACCTGGCCCCAGGGCCAGCAGCTCTGCCCTCATCCTGCCTTTTCCTTCCTCCAGCTCCCCCCCGGCTGGCTACTCCTGACCTCATCCTCAGGCCAAAACCTCGCTCCTCCCCATGAACCCCCAGACCTGCCCCTGGGATAACAGGAGATCCAGCCAGGTCTCGCAGGCTGGAATATGGTTCCTCACTGCAGCCAAACACACAGGATGCTTACAGCCAGCCCGACACCAATGCCACCACTACGGTGTGGCTGCTGCCCGCCTGGGTGTGATAGGGAACAGCAGGGACAGCAACTCTCACTGCTGCTAGTGGACACCGCAGCACAAAACCTGGCCACAGGGCTCACGCTGCCCAAGCCCCACTGTGGGCACCACTTCACACCTCTGCCAGCACGCCCAGCCAGCCACAGCCCTGTGCTGCCACACGCTGCCTTGGTCCAAACCTGCCCACAGCTCACCACCGCATCCTGCCCCAGCCACCTACAACAGCCCTGACCCTGCCCTCGCAGGAAGCCCTGCTTTGAGCAGGATGCTTCACACCGGAATGAGTCCCTGCCTGTGCCCTGCCCTGCGGGCTCAGGCATCTCATCGCTGTGTCCCCAGAGCACCAGGGCCACCTCAGCCCCACTCCGGGGCACCCCACAGCACCTGACTCTACCTCTTTCTCGACATAACACGGCATGAGACAGCCAGCCTGAGGGAGCCTCTGGCACTAGCAGCACCGCCGCCGAGCTGCCCTGCCAGCTCGCAGAACAGCCTCCTCTCTGCTGCCTGGTTCTGAGTGCCTCCGGTCCCTCAGCCCAGCTCAAACTGAAGAACAGCAGCAGGGCAGCTGCTTTGGGGTGGCAAGGAAGCGTCCTGCTGCCTGCCTGCCTGCACTGCTGTGCTCCTGCATCACAGCTCCGCGTCCTGGTGGCCCCAGGGCTGGAGAAGCCCCTTCTTGAAGTACTGTTGGCTGCAGGAGCCAAGGCTTCCCAGGGATGGAGCCAGGTCCGGGCAGGACACGCTCTCTGTGCCACAGCAAAGGCACAGCTCCCCAGCAAACCAGGCAGGACAGAGTACCTGCTGCTGGTCCAGCCCTCTACAGAGCTCCCCTCGCACAGCCCTGCTCCAAGGCAGCATCAGCAACAGGGAAGGTGCTGGTCCCCACAGGAGATGTTGGGCTGGACTGAAAGTGAAGGGCAGCTGCACTTACAGTATTAGAATTTAATGGAGTGAGTCCATGAGAGTATTTAAGTACAGAATATATATATATAACATACAGAAATATATGCAAATTAGATGATAAGGCTCTGTTATAAAGACCATCTCAAGATAAGGCTACTAGCTGGGCTGAAGCTCTCACATGGACTCATCCCTACTCCATAAACCTCACAGCCTCTCCCCACCAGGCAGTATGTGCCTGGCTGGCTGCAGAGCCCTGGCTGGCAGAGAGAGTTCAATCTGTAAGGCTGGCAACTGGATGCTGTTAGAGAGAGCTCTTATAAAACCTGGGTGGCTCCAGAAGTGTTTTGGTGCCCATAAACCTGGAGCAGAGCTGAAGAGCAATGGGATGCTGAGCTCTGCATCCCCCAAGGGCTGCGGGGAAAGGCAGCAGCCTGCAAGTGCCAAGGGAGACAGGCAGCATTTGCTGCTTCAGTTCTTTCCTCTGACCCTTTCCACCCAGGCCTGAGCATTGTGGCTGTGACCAAGCCAGCCTCCTGGGGAGCCCACAGTCCCGCTCCTGCCTGGCCTATGTTCCCCTGAGATCTTCTGGGACTGGCAAGTATCCTGCACAACCGGCTCGTAGGGAGTCTGTGCGAGGTCTGCTGCAGCACAAGGAGCATGACGGGGAGAGGAGGGGGAGGAAAGCAGCCAGGTAGCTGGTTAGGAAAAGCCTCTGGCTCACAGGAGGTGTTAGATAAGGGAGGTCATACCTGAAAGAGAAACAGAGAGGTCAGGGCGGTAAGACCTGGAGCCACCTGGTTACAACTGGGCTGCTGCAGACCCAGGAGGATCCTGCTCAGGGACGGCAGAAAGCGTGCCCAGGGAATGGGCAGAGAGGGAAACTCTCCCCTGTGTGTTAGTGCTGGCGCCAAGCAATGTCCTCCCCCAGCACACACATGGGCAGCTTGGGCACGGGACCAAGTGCTGATCCTGGGATGGAGCACAGAGGGACAGCAGAAAAAACCCACTACCAAAACCCACTGGGCGAGTTGAGTGCCATCCACATCCACATCCCCCCGTCCCCATCCCTGCTGGGAAGAGATGTCCATGAGCAGCTGGGAGAGCTCGCACCATTGCTTCCATCTCACCCAGTAACCAGTGCCTCGACGTCTCCTGGAGAGGGGTCTGGACAGGGATGGAGCAAGGAGGTGGCTCATGGTGGTCACTGCAGACTTGATGCTGGCAGGTCTGTTCATCTTTGCAGTGGGAAGCCCCACAGGGTGCAGGGTCCCAAGCAGGGCAGAGGCTGCCTTGTGGCTTATTGGGGGGAATCTATTTGGTCCATACTCTTGGCAGCAACTCCTTGCAGGTATAAAACCTCCTCCTCATCCTCTCTGTGCCCAGGCCACACGCCAGTCCCAGCAGCACTGTGGCAGCAGAGCTCTTGGCTGTAGGTGCTGCAGGTGACCGGCCATCACAGAGAAGCTGGGATCGGGACAGGGCTCCGTGGGAAAACCTCATCTGAGGGAGCAGTAAGAGGCCAGAGAGGGGGATTTCACTCGAGTACCTCGAGAGTTGGGGAAGGCGTTCCGCAGCTTCTCCATGATGTCTTCCAGGCACATGCTGACCTCCTGGGTTTTGGTTTCCACCTCATCTGCAGCAGGAAAGAGGGCAGGGGGTGAGCAGCTCCCTGGGCATCCACCTCTCTGGCCAGCACTCCTGCAGGATGGCAGGGCGCAGGCAGCTTCCTGCAGCACTGAACCAAGGGAGAGTTCAGCCCAACCCCAGCCCTTACCTGCAGTTTCAGTGTCAGGGGTGGTGCGCTCCCTGTCCTTTGCCTGGCTGCCTTCAGACTGAT
>NW_009933104.1:3178-48294 GCF_000696875.1 Nestor notabilis | reverse complement strand
GGAGGCTGGAGAGAGAAGGGGGGTTGTCACGACCCTCTCTCCTTGTCCTCCCCCAGTTCTGACCATCCCTTTCTGCCACCGCTCCAGCTGTTATGGCAAAACCCACCCCAAGGATGGGCTTCCCCGCATCCTTGCTCCGACAGTACCTGCAGACTTCCCCGCATCCTTGCTCCGACAGTGCCTGCAGCAGCAGCTCCCTCAGCCGGTGCAGCTGGGACTCCAGCTGCTTGTTGTGGTCCTCCAGGATCTGCATGCGGGTCTCCAGGCGGCTCTTGTGCTGCCGGAGGATTCGTGCTTCCGCCAGGAGCTCATCGTTACATGGGTCTTGCATGGATTCGGGGGAGCCTGTAGCCAAGGTTGGAGACTCCACGGCCTCATCGTGCTGCCATTTCAAACGTCTCAGCTCTCCCTGGAGGATCCTGTGGGATAGCCTCGCTCAGCATCACTGCTCTCCTCAGAGACAACACGCCCCTGGAGCCTTTGCCGTGAAGCTTGAGGACCTGCATGATCCCGGACTCTGTCCCTGCACCACAGGGTATCCTTCCTGCAGCTCTATCCCGCTTACAAAGAGACATGCAACTGCTTCCTAAGAGGCTGAGAACGAGGGCAGGGAAAACATCACCTCCCCCGGAGTCATCTGCCCTGCCTAGAGCCTCACCTCGTATGGTCCAGAGCAGCACCACCACTGTTTGTGAGGGGCTCAGGGAAGACAGACAGCAGTGCCCTGGGCTCACTTCAGCCAGTTTGGGGTTCAGGAGGGGAACAGGTTCTGGGGATGGGGGCAGGAACATTTTGGGTCTTCTGCCTTCCTCAAAGAGCACACCCTCACTGAGTGCCCCAATGAAGGTTTTAGGGCTCAGCCTCTACACCCTCCAAACCAGCCCACCCAGCTCCTCCGATCCCCACATCCAGCCCCAGCTCCACTCTGAGCTCTGACAGGCTTTTCCAACCCCTTTCCCTTAGGCTATAACCCCCCCTTTCAGAGCTGCCCAAGCCTCTACCTGTTTTCATCCTCTAAGTGGGCCAGGATTCGCTCCAGCTCTCCCTTGTCATCCATGCTGAGGCTTCCTGGAACCTGCTGACTGCCCCCGGGCTCTCTGTCAGTGATGGGGCTGGAATGGCGCAGCAGGTACTGGTCCTCATCCCTGTTGCAGTAGGTGGAGAAACACCTTAGTGAGAAACATCAGTCCCGCAGGATTTGTGTGTCCATAGGGAAAGGACAGCCTGGAGAGAGGTGGTTTCATATGGGAGCTTGTTCTGGCTGCTGTCAGAAGCGGCCCTTTGGTAGCCAGGGGGGACCAAGAACCTCAGGCTCAAAGGAGCTGGGAAGTAAAGCATCTCTGTGCCCTGGCTAGACAGGGATGGAGCCACAGGAGCCCTGATTCAACAGGAGGGGAGGAGGAGGGAAAGGAGGCAGAACTCACAGGCTATCGTCAGGGGACAGGCTGTCACTGAAGAAGGAACAATTCTGGCTTTCCATCTCTGCAAGCCTGGAGGAAAGAGAAACGGGTTCAGATGCGGTGAGAGACACCCTGAATGTCTGCTTAACGCACCTTACATACAGCAGCCCCTGCCAGACTCCTCTCTGCAGAATAAAGAGCTGCTGCCATGCAGCCAGCTCAGCATCCTCGCACATAACCAGAAGGGTGGGAATGTGCCCTGAGCTACATGAGCTACAGGCTCCCTGCACTCCTCAGGTCCCCACACTGCCTGGAGCCATGCCGAAGGCAGAGGCACAAGGCAGCAGCACTGGTGAGCACACAGGCAGAGCAAGGTGCTGAGGAATCCATCCAGCAGCTCATACTGAGAAAAGAGCAGGAGGGTACAAAGAGGCTGCTTCAACACTGAGACATCTGCTGTCAAATGCATGGTGTTGGCTGCCAATTGTGTGGCACCAGCCGCATCCCAGGCAGGAGCAAAGTGGAGCAGGCAGGTTTGCCTGGCCCTGAAGCTGCCTCTTCCCATCACACTGCAGCCAACCCCGTGTGCTGGGAAGCATGGAGGGGGCTGCAGGTAGCAGGAGCTCATTACATCTGCCCTGAAGCCCCTCTGCACCCGTCAGAGCCGCGGTCCATGCCCTGACAGGGCAGCACTGCCCATGGTGATACCTGCTGGCAAAGTGCTCGATCCGGGAGTGGGTATCGGCATGTGGCAGCATCGGGGAGGAGGCTGGTCTGGAAGAGATGCACACTGGTCAGCAAGGCTTGGAGCTAGGGCTTGGAGGTGCTGCCCTGGTCTCACCTGGGCTGAGAAGAGCCAGGGACAGGCTTGGAGAGGGAGACGGAAATCCCTGCTCTGCCAAGAACTAGGTGCCATATCACCCAGAGCAAGTGCCCGCTCCAACCCTCCCAAGGGAGCCCTGTCTTGCAGCTGAGATACTGCTTCCATCTGCAGAGCCCACATATCAGATGGGCTCAAAAGACACAGCCCGGCGTGCAGCCAACTCACGTCTCGGTGAAGTCAGCCTCAAGGACGGACTGGACGGGCAGGTAACCTCTCTGCGGGTGCTTGCTGAAGTACTGCTTGGACCGAAACTTGTTCTTCAGCGTTGTGGCAAAGTCTCTCATGTTCTCACTGGATGTGGTCTGCAGAGGCACAGACATTAACAAAGTGCTGCTTCATTACAAGTGGGGACCACAGGTCAGCAGGGAAGATCTCCCTTCAGGCTGGGCATGAGCTCCGTAGAGGAAGAGGCAGACACAACTGAGGAAGCAAGGAGGGCACATGGCAGTTCTGTTACCCTGTCATAGGGCTTGGCACAAGCCAAGCTGAGCAATGGTGGGTGCCCACTGTGCTCACCATGAGCCCCAGAACAGCAGGGATACAGGCAGCCTTCAGCATGCAGAGGGGAACAAAAACATACAAAGGGATCCACTTCTGGGGATGCACCAGCCTAAACATCACAAGGCTGCTGCTGTCAATGGGGACCTGCTCTCAGCCAAGACCAGCCCAGCTCCGTACCGGGGTGTAGTACTCCATGATGGGGTAGTGCAGCTTGTTGCCCTTGCTGGCTCGTCCAGTGAGGAAGCAAGTCTGGCAGATGTCCACATTGAACTGCTTCAGGCTCCGATACCTGGGGAGACCAAGAGGCCATAGGGAGGCAGGGAGGCAGCAGAATCACCTCGTTTTGGATCCAAGAGGTCAGCAGGGGACAGAGGTGTTCTGCTTTGCTCTTGCTCCCCACTGAACCCACAGTGCTGATGGCTGAACTCCCCAGAAAAGCATCCTCCTTCCCCTCTGCTGGTACCCTGTCTGACCTGCCTGAAGCACTGCTGCCGCAGAGCAATAGGTCCCCCCAACAGCACAGAGCAAATTCAGCCCCATCCTGCAGGACACCACACGCTTCCCTTGGGGGCCAAGGTATCACAACCCCTACCTGAAGCCTTTGATGGGGCACTGCCGGCAGACGGAGCACTTGGTCTGGTGCTTCACTTGCTCAGCCATGGTGACCCGGTGCAGCACAGCCAGCCACACCATGGACTGCGGCTCCAGGTTGGCCCATTCCAGGAACTGGGATACCTCGATGGCGGGTTTCCCATTGCTCTGGGAGGGGAGAGGAAGGGGCTGCTGTGCTGGGGTGCAAGCTCCTCGCCACCTCTGGAGCCTGTCCCCAGCACAACTACTGCAGAGGGGACATCCCGGACCACATCACTCTACTCACGAAGCGGAAGCAGCTGCGGATGCTGGGCTCCACGTTGCTGCCTCCGAACGCCGCCACTTCCCCCAGCTGGCGCGGGACCTGGATGGCCTCATGGAGCAGGACACCGAGGTGCCGCTGGTCACACAGCCCCCCGGAATTGGCCACTTGGCTGAAGAGATCTGCCACAGGACACACACACACAGAGCCCTGTTAGACACATGGGTGATGTCCAGTGCACTGGGCAGGGTGCAGGCATTGGGGATGGATGAGTGGATCAGGCCAGGGAGCTCAAATAAGAGGGAGAAACTGATCTATGGTTAAATAACCTTTTCAGCTCCCAAAAACCAGGAGCTTAGAGTCTGCTTGAGATGACATACGTCAGTTCTTTAAGAGCCACAGCTGGCCTGTCCTCTATGAATCTGCCCAATCCCTTTATTTAACCCCTTGATGCTTCCTGTACTAAGCCCTCTGTAGTATCCCATGGCAGAAAGTACCATGGTTAAAATACAGCAAGCAAAGGGGCTTCCTTTAATTTGTCTGAAACCCCAGCCATGCACTCCCAGGTGTTTTCCTTCTGGGAAGCACTGGATAAGGGTTGCCTGTTTGCTTTCTCTGCACTGTTCCTTATAGTACCATGCAAGCAAGATCACTGCAGCACCAGTCAGTTTGCAAAAATGCCTCCTGATTTAGGTGGCATAGGAAGGGAGACAAAGGTGGTGGTGCAAGCAGATTAGTCTCTGCAGGAAGCTGTTTCTCTGCTTTTTCCGGGCAAAGAAGGGCTATGACAGGAAACAAAAGCACTTTCCCCAGGTTACTCCGCACCAGACCCCAGGGGAGGCGGACAGAGGACTCACACTGAAACTTCTCCTTGACCTCTGTGCCGCACAGACATGCAATGCCTGTCTTGAAGGAGAGAGCCCTCATCTTCCCGCTGCGGCCACTGCAAGGCGAGATATTGCACAGGTTTGTTGATGTTCTGGAGGTGTTTGAATGCAGGGGGTCAGCAAGGCAAGCATGCACCTCGCCGGTGCCAGGGCCTCTCTGCAGCACTGCCAGCTGGAAGAGCAGCACAGGGGTTTCCTTCCAAGCATGGCAGCCCCACAGCGCAGGGGGATGCGGAGACACTGGTACCTGTCAAAGACATTGAGCAGCCAGTTGAGGCTCATGTCCACACAGAGAGGCACATTGACCAGGATGCCCCGCTCCTCCTCCAGCCTCTCATAGAGGGCGGTGAGGCAGTGGATGACCTCCACCACGTCCATTGCTCGGTCACTGGGCTGCAGGTCGTGCTCACTGAAGATTTCCAAGGCTGTGGTCAGGGTCACCATATCCACTGCGCAGAACGCACGGGCAGAGGGAGCAGAGGCAGAGAGGGAAATGGGAAAGGTGAGAACCAAGATGTGGGAGAGGCAGCCCTGCCCTGAGCAGAGTAAGACCCACTGTGGTGGGGAAGATGCTGGCAGGATGGGCGCAGCTCCCAGAATTGCTCTCTCACCTGTAAACTCCTCCCAAAATACCCACGTAGAGGCATAGAACGGTTTGGAAGGGACCTTAAAGCTCATCCAGTTCCAACCCCCTCCCATGGGCAGGGACACCTTTTAACTGGAGTCTTATCAACAGTGTGTAAGTGAGGTTTACTGGCTCCCTCCCTCCTCTTTAACTAGTGGAGCGCTCTCTGCCCCTGCCAGCGAGGATGGTTTCTGCTCTCAGTTACATCCATGGCTTCTCTGGGCTCTCTTGGAGCTCCTGGGTGAGCCCCTGCCTGATCCCACAGCTCTGTAAGTCTGAACTGGACCACTTTGTTCCCAAATACCTTTGACTAACACCTGACCTCGGGGCATTTCCACCCTAAGCCTGCAGAGAAAGGCACTGGCACAGTGGATTTGCTCAGCTTCCCAGCCACAGGCTCATCTTCCCTGCGCTTCTCGCCTCAGCTACCTGTCCTTTGATGGGCTCCTGCCTTTGATGTGCTGTTAAAAGCTTGTTTTAGTTTAATGCCTTTATCGAGGGAGACCCAGCAGGAGGGAAATGCTTCCCGCACTCACGTCTCAAGGCTTTTTGTACCCGTCGTAGTTTCATTGCCGTCCGATACGCCGAGAACTTGATGTTGTTCAAATCCGCTGCAATAACACAGGAAAAGAATGGAACTGCAGCTCGACATCCTGATCTCCAGGGCAATAAACAGCAGCTGCAGCTCCCAGGCACCAGCCCCACCAGCAGAAGCAGAGAGTGTGTGGGAGAAGGAAGGGCAGAGCCTGGCAGGGGGTGGCTCCCCATTGCTTTGGGGGTCCCTGTGCCACGGAGGGGAGCAGGAGGGTTTGGGGGATCTCTCTCAGCACCCCACGCTGAATGGCTTTGTCTCAGCCTCCTTACCCAGCGTCTGGTACAGCTCCGTCATCTTTGGGTGGTCCCAGCACGTTGTCTGGGCCTGGTGGCTGGAAGGAAAATAGAAGGAAACCAAGAGTCAAACTGGGAATTAAGCAGCTGCTTAATTACGTAGATAACCAAAGGGGCCCGGCCAGCCCTAGGAGAGAGTCCCCCAGTGCCTGCAGATGCTGGGGTTGCTGCACCCCACTGAGCACTCCCCAGCCACAGCAGCATGGAAGATGCCCATAGGGGTGCTCCCACTTGCTGCCAGCCCCACCACTCCTTCCAGCCATTGTCCCCCCTCATACGGAACATCTCTGCAGGCAGGGAAAGCCTGGTTCTGCCAGGCTGGGGGCAACACTTCGCTGGAGGTCAGTGCTCAGAGCAGTCTGCTCACTGCTCCCCGCTCCTAACTGGTCCCCAGTTCCTGCTCCCACTGAGCCAGAGCACACCACGGGCTGGGAGCACACTCACTTGATGTAGTATGGCACTTTGTTGGGGGAAATGGCTCGCTCCCAGGGGACCTGGACAGAGGCTGCAAGAAGAGAGACACAGATCCCAAATCAACCAAACGCTCCGTTAGGCTGATGCTGTTTCTGATGAAAGCACAGCAGGACCTTGTCAGCAGGTGGGTGCCTCTGAAGAGGCTCTGCCTTTCCAAATCACCAACTGGGGGCGTTGGAGCAGATGCTACCTGTAAGAGACACAAGACTGCTGGTCTTGTTTAGAGGCATCTTGCGTCTCTTGAGATGGGCTCTGAATGTGGCTGAGCTCAGAACTCAACAAAAGACATTTCATGATTTGATGATGCTCAAGGCAATGCTGTGGTCACCAGTGGGATTTGGGCACACGCAGCACTGCCTGTTATGGCCAGGCTTGGGCACCCACAGCATCTGCTGTTCCCATTACTCATACTATGTGTGTCAGCTGCAGCATCTAAGGAAGATGAGGACTCATCCCATACCAGTTGCCTGCCACCCTATGTTTATTATCTAGAGGATGAAAACCCTTTTACCACCCTCAGCTATTCTTCTTTGTCACAGGCAGCTTATCAATTCCAGCAACTGGAAGAGCTGTTCTTTCTTTCAGATAGGAAGACATGGCCTGCAGAGAAGCACAGGCCAACAAACCCCACTGACACCTGGAGGCCCTGAACTGCTCAGCATTTCCAAGGATGGACTCCACAATCTGCTGCACATCCTTTGCAGGTCTGAGAGCCATCAGCAGCTCTGACCTGTGGGAACAGCATCCCTCTGCCTCCCCATGTGAATGAAAACCTCCTTAACATGCACATTCTTGGCCTCCAAATGATTAACACCATAGGGTTCTGCCCTTTTCTGGTACCTGTTGCCCTGCCTACCCAATCTCTGAGGCTAGCACAGCCCCAGCATCCTCTGAGAGCTGCACAATGAAGGGGAACCACACTCATGTCCCACCGTTGTTCCACAAGGTGAGCTAGCACAACACTAACTCTGGGAGATGCTTTTCTAGCTGTGTGTGTGTGGCTCTGGGCTCAGCAACAGGACTCTGCACCCCATTCTGCTCTGCCACAGCCCATGCTGAGCCGCCCTGCAGAGGCAGCCTCACGGTGGGAAGCCAGAGGGATCTGCTCACGTACAGGAGAGGAAGTGCTGGGAGCCTGGTCCGAAGTCCCGGTGGGCATCTTGGAGCTGCTTCAGGCGTTCGTTTATGGAGGCCTGGAGAGTGGGACAGAACTCAGTGGCATTCCTGTCGTGCATTCCGGATTGGACTCCCATTCAGGAAAGCTTGTGGATGGACTCAGACAGCACACAGGTCCTCTTCCTTCCTCACCTGCCTTGGTATGTGCATTCCCCAATGTGCTCAGCCCTCTACAACCCCTCCACAGGCTGAGGCAGCACAGGCCACATCTCCAGCTCACCTCTGCCCATGTCTTCACAGATATCAAAGCAGCCACAGTTGGTGCTGACTCATCCCCACCAGATCCTGATTCTCCTCAGACAGCATCCTTGTTCCTCCCATTCCCTTTTCCTGCTCAAGACCTCTACAGATTTACCAGCAGCTTTCCTCACACTGAACTGAAGCTCTCCCTCCAGGAACACCAGCTATGCCACCCCTGCTATGCCAAGCCTTACGTATCATCCCTGAAGCTCAGCAGCAACAACCCTTCCCCAGCATCCTCCCACATGTGGTTTATTTGCAGTGCTTGGTCCTGACTCCTTCCCACCTGCAGCTGCTTCCAGCGTGTGTTGATCTGCTCCAGGGTACGGGAGTTCTCCATGGATAGGTGGACATCCGAGATGGCGAGCTGGTGTGCAAGATCATTGACCACTTTCACCCCATCCTTCACGGGGGAGAGCTCCTCTTTGAACAGCTGGAGCCCCATGCCCAGAGCAGGGCAAGAAGGAAAAGAAGCAGGTGAACAATCAGGACTTGGATCTGATCCTATGCTACAAGCTAGGGTGGGCTAGTGGCTGTCAGGACACTGCTGACCAACCCTCCACAGAGTACCTCAGCCGGGGAAAACCAAACCAAACCCCAGCCAGGCTGGAGATCACTCAAATCACATGGGAAGTGGAACACGGACAACAGCTCATCTGTGCTGAGCCACTGTACCTGTGTGAGGTCTGTGCCATGACAAGGTGCTCAGCACAGCCAATTGCTCGGACATTGTGGGACAAATCCACCCTCACAAGCTGGGGAGCTGTCAGAGGGAGGACCTGCCCCCTGAGACCCACAGTAACGAGGCTGCATTGGGCCGAGCAGTCAGGAGAAGTGACACTGCCCTCCTGGGAAGCAGCATCTCATCGCCTCTGGGGTGAAGGCTGGAGCCTTCTCAGAGCCAGAAGTACCTTGGTTGACTGGATGTGCTCTGGCAAGGAGTCAATGAAGAGGTCCCCAATGGGTTCCCAGGTTTCATGCACGCTTTCAGCCTGGTCCAGTGTAGTGCTGAGCTCCTCCATGGCCCCTTTAATCTCCAGGAGCTGCTCCAGGGTCCGTTCGATGTGTCGGTGCTGGTCCACACAGCGGGATGTGAGCTTCTCCCACAGCTCGCTGGCCACATTCGCCTGCTTCCAGACAAAGCGGCTGATGTTCTGGATCCGGTGCCGGGGGGACACATCTGTGAAGGCAAAGCAGAAGGGGGACACAGAGCAAAAGTGAGAGCTCAGTCCAAAGGAGAGCGGCCAAGAGATGGAGGGAGAGCAGGGGAACGGGAAAGAGAGGGGGAAACCAAGTGGTAATAGGAACCATCTCTGCACCAGCTCCTCAGAAACCAACCCCAGAGCATATCTGATATTGCCCAATGAGATACACCCCACCTCAGCCTGCATCAACAACCTCTGCCTTCACCCAGGACAGAAGCACTGCTCTCTGCCAGCCTGACCATTGCCAAAGGCTGGGAACAGCAGGATGGTGTGAGGCAGAGCACTGATGTGCCACTTTGTGCCACACCAAACACTTCCACTCCATCCTCTTCAGCACAACCCAGGAGGAGCTGTGCTATGGGAGAACAAGGAAAAGGGAGCTCCTCAGACCTTTGCTTTCTGAAGTTGGTTCTTCTAGTTCCTCAAATGGATGCTGGGAAAGGAAAGCCTGTGCTGACTCCAGGACAGAGTAAATGTATGGTCCCCGAGACTTCACTTCTTCCATGAAAGCCTGGAGAGCAGAGACATGAAAGCCTGAGACAGCAGGTTCAACTGGAGAGCTGTGCCCCTGCTGCCCCCTCACCAAGTGCTGCAGTGATTTATTCACTCCAGGGCCCAAACCTCACTGGAGACACAGAGAGAAGGTAACAGAGAAGTATTTTTGCAGTTTGGGGAAGGAATGCAAGAAGGTGGCTCCTGGATTGCAGCTTTGCTGGAGTGGGGAGGCAGAACAGTGAGCTCAGAAGGGTTTGTTGAGGCAGGGCTATGCAAAATGAACTGCTTTATTGATGTCACTTTCATAGGCACTGCTTGGAGACTCTCCTTACGCAGCAAGAGTATCATCACGCAAACATTCCTTCCTATTTAGCTGCTGGAGGAGCAAGGAGGGGACCAGCAGGATGCGCCAAAGCAGCACATCTGCTGGGGGCAGATGGCTTCAGAGACAGGCTGGTTTAGGATGCCCTCTCATGGCTGTGGGCATCGGCAGTGACATGATGCGGGTCTCCCAGTGACATGGGACCTGCGGCTCCTCTCAGCAGTGAACGGTGTCAGGGGAGGTGTGAGGGCACGTACCGCATGTGTCTCCTTCTCCTGCTGCACCAGGACAACGTCCCCCCGCAGAGGCAGCTGTGCCGAGAGCTCCTCATCCTTCTGCCCCAGCCAGTCTATGATCTCCTGGAGAGGCACCTGCAGCTTCCCGCTGTGGTCGGAAAAGGCCTCCAGCCGAGCCCTGGCAGGAGAGCGAGGACAGCAGGACAGTGGTGAGATGGACAGGGGAGGAGCAGGTTCCCTGGGGACGGGAGGCGCAGCACCGCGGCTGGGGTGACACACAGAACCCCACCAGTGACCGGCGTGGGTTGTGCATGACCCTCAGCCAGCACAGACACTGCACCACCAGGTCGGGTGAAGCACAGAGGCACTGGAGAGAGGAAACTAAGGCTATTCCCGGGGCAGTGACTTTGCATTTGCCTGTGGGTCGGGGCTGTGCTCTGGCGCAGGGGGCTTGGCTCAGCTTTTATGTGACTGGGCAGCTTCCAGGAGCCTTGTGTTGGGGCAGGAGACAATTAACAGACCCCAGTTAAAGGCTGCGTCGTGCTGGCTGTGGAGCTGCAACCTCTGATGGTCTGGAGGGCACGTTCCCTTGTGCAGTGGAAATGGCTCCCAGCAAAGGGACAAGTGCAGTGGAGGTGGCAGTAAGGCAATGGGGAAGAAAGAGGCAAGACAGCAGCAGAGAAAGCAGCAGAAAGCAAGAGCAGGAGTGAAGGAGGGGAGGGAGAAGAGGATGGGATGGGTGGAAATGGAGGGGATGCTTTTCAGCGCAAGGAGAAAGACTCAGAGGTCTGTGGGTAAGAGAGGAAATCAAGCCAAGGTCACTGTGAATTGATGTGGCGCATCAAGCAAAGAAGTTCAAGCCCTCGTGCCAAGCACATGCAGCAGGCAGTGCCGGGAGGCCACGCCAGCCCCGGGCTTTGCTCCGGGCAGGAACTCTTACCGCAGGCTGTGGGATTTCTTCTTGATCTCGTTCCAGCAAAGATTCATCTCCAGAGGGGCCCGGGGCCCAGCGGCACCGCTCACAGCCCAGGGGGTTACACACGAGGGTCCTGCACCATCCTGTGAGGCTTCAACCTGGGCAGAAACAGAACTAGGCTGCATCCAGGGATCACTGCCCGGTGCTTATGGTGCTTCCCTGGGGACACCTACCCTGTCCTGACACTGCCTGGCTTTCCAACCTGCCCTGCTCCCAGAGGGGTCTGTGGAGGAAGGATGCAGTGCCAGCACCAGCAGCACCAAGAGCAAAGGTTGAAGGAAGGGCTTAGTGCACATCTCTGCTCTGCAGGATCTCTGTTCCTCAGTTATCCAGCAATGAACTTATCTCACTGCTAGGGATTAAATCAGAGCTGGCCACTGTGTGTCACAGTCCCTGCAGGGCACACAGTGATTTCTTTCTATGCCATACAGGCTGCTGTGCTTTGGAGAAAAGGGAAGCACCGTGGGTCCTGTTGTTCCTAGGACCAAGGGGACCTGCCAACCTCTTTTACACCATCCCCAGTACTGGAAGCTGCCACCTGCTCCTCTACAGAAGCATAAGGATATTTCCTTCCTGCACAGAAACTCTGAGATGCTGCTTCTCCTCCCCAGATGCTGCTTCTCTGTCACACCTCTCCAGAATGGGCAGTGCTGCCGATGGCAGCAAATCCTAACCCAGCCACACAAAGGAAGAGCATCAGCCAGCCTGGAAAACCAGGTGCTGATCCCCGGACAACAAATCCTCAGAGGATGGGGCAGAAATCCTCTCCTAAGCCTTTAGCACTCTATCATGCTCCTGCTCTTGATGTCAATGAAGACAACATTGTACTTGCTGGCAACAGCAGCACACACCAGCAGGACAAGCAACATCTCACACAGGACCCAGCGAGTAAGGGGGGATTTCCTCTCCAAAAGAACTAGTCGTGCACAGCACAGGAACATGTCTCATTTCCACAAGTGAGACATTGATGGGCTTTGTTAGGGAAACGGCAGCATTTCGATCTAATGTTACTTTGATACTAGAGCTCATTTGTGATAATTATCCCCAGGTGATTAATCAACCATAATTAACTGCATTAGCACTTTCTAAACAGCGTGTACAACAGGCACCCCTTTGCCAGAGAAGGACAGCTGCCTCTGGGGAAGAGCAGCAGCTCTTCCAAGGGAAATGTGCAGATACTTGTCCTGTCCAAGGGGTCCAAAAGACAAGGGGACAAATCCAGCCAAGCCAAGGAGAAAAACAGGCAGGAGGAACCCACCAGACAAGGGATTTATCCATACAGCTAAACCAATACCCCCTCCACACCAGTGCTCAGAGGGAAATCAAATGGTCTCTGAGACTGGTTCTAAGTTTGCTTCACCTAAACCCACCTAACACCAGCCTGTTCTCTGCCTCCCCATCCTGCCACTCCAGGAGCATCAAGGAAACGGAGAAAACCATCACCCACGGAGTTCACAGGAATCTTGGGGCCATGAATAATAAACTGCTCAAGCAAAAACTGCTGCTTGCACATAGAAAAATCGATACTCTGCATGGGCGCATCCTCATGAAGTAGGTTATCCTCACAGCACTATCAGCACTCCAGTCCTCCCCTCTATGCCGGTGGCTACCAAAGGAGGGATCAGCTCTACCTGGATGGAAGTGCACAGCTCAGCAGACACAACGCAGCCCTCCCAGCCTTGTTTAAGTCAAAAGCCCACCAAGCCTGCAACTCGCAGACCATGCCCAGTAGATGAGCCAGTGACAGTGGCCAAGCATCTGCTCCCCTAGGACAAAACTCCTGCAAGCGAGCAGAGGGGAAAAGCAGGGCTTTCCCTCCCAGCATCCCCTAACCATCCCTTCCCCAGAGCCCCGGCAGCCCGGAGCCACATTCCCGCTCCACTCTTCAACACAATTCCAGGCGCATCTACCTGTGCTAAGCCTCAGATCCGCCACAGGGCCACTCAGCTTCCTGGGGAGAGCGGGCATCGCCTCCCCCCCCTCCGGGTGCTGCCAGGCAGCACCCGGCAGGGAAGGAGACGGGCACCGTGTGCTCAGCAGAGCAGCCCGAGCACTGACCCCCCAGGAATGTGGAGGGGGGCGGCAGCGCCTCGCAGCCAGCCTCAATCCCAGCTTTGTCTGGTGGCATTCCGGCAGCTTCCAACCTGCCTTAACCCCGGTGGTGCCACCGCTGCTGCCCGCAAAGCAGGAGGGGGGCAGAGGTCTGTAGGGGACCCCAGCGTGGGAAAGCGCCGTGCGGGAAGCTGGCCCTGTACAGGTGGGTTGTTCTGGGAACTGGGGAAGATCCATCCCCGCAAGGGAATGGCAAAGGTGATGGTGGAGCTGGGACGGTGACAAGCAGAGACCTTGTCCTCAGGTGCTGGAGCACACGCAGGGCAGATGGGGTGTTTGGAGCAGAAGAGGCAATGTACCAGCAATGTACCCATTGTACCCAGGCAGTGGTCCCCAGCAAGCTTTGGCTACCCGGAAGAGAAATAGTCATGTCCTTGAGACCCAAGAAGCCAAAGATGCCCCTTTGCCCCACACATGCCCCAGCCCAGCAGTGGGTGCCAGCACAGATGTTTCTGCCTGCCTGGACGGGGTGCAAATAGTTTGTTTATGCCAGAAGGCTCTGGGCTGGCTCCTTGTGCCCCCCACAGTCCTGACGCCCAGCATTGTTTCCATGCTCTCCTCCACCTACCCGGAGGGAATCAAAAGCTCCCTCTATCTCTCATTCTCTTCCCCTCCTTCCCTGCCCGCACATCTGGCTGCTGCTGTCCTTCCCTCCCTCCCTCTAGGACCAGCACCAGCCTCCTCTTCCCACCACCTCCCAGGCTGGACTGATGGAGAACCAGCTCCCAGACTGGGGAAAGAGGCTTCAGCAAGGCCAGGGTACAGCTAAGGATGAGATCCTTAGTATGTTGGGCTGCATCACTAGCAGTGTGACCAGCAGGTCGAAGGAGGTGATCCTGCTCCTCTGCTCTGCTCTCGTGAGACCTCACTTGGAGTATTGTGTCCAGTTCTGGTGTCCTCAACATAAAAAGGACATGGAGCTGTTGGAGCAAGTCCAGAGGAGGCCACGAGGATGATCAGGGGCTGGAGCACCTCTCATATGGAGACAGGCTGAGAAAGTTGGGGCCGTTCAGCCTGGAGAAGAGAAGCTGCGTGGAGACCTCATAGCAACTTCCAGTATCTGAAGGGGGCCTATAAGGATGCTGGAGAGGGACTCTTCATTAGGGACTGTAGTGGTAGGACAAGGGGTAATGGGTTTAAACTTAAACAGGGAAGTTCAGGTTGGATATAAGGAAGAAGTTCTTTACTGTGAGGGTGCTGAGGCACTGGAACAGGTTGCCCAAAGAAGTGATAAATGCTCCATCCCTGCAGTGTTCAAGGTCAGGTTGGACAGAGCCTTGGGTGATATGTTCTAGCGTCTGGTGTCCCTGCTCATGGCAGGGGAGTTGGAACTGATGATCTTAAGGTCCTTTCCAACCCAAACCATTCTGTGATTCTATTTCTGCAGCCTGCCGGGAGCTTTCAGGACAAGTAAGGACGAGAGAAGAGGGCTGTTTCCTGGCAACACCTACACTTGTGAGCAGGAGGGCACTGCAGACCCTTTGAGTGAGTCGGGCTGTCATTAACATTGCAGGAGCCAGCAGCCACATGGTGCACAGCACCCAACACACTGATGCCCACACAACACAAAGCCAGGCTCAGGCAGTGACTGGGGGAAACCTGTGCTGGATATGACCTGAGCTGAGGATGTTTGCACCCTTCCCCTGTGCTGTCTTGGTGGTGGGTCCCACAGGGTGTTCTGCCCCAGCTCCCCTCTCCCAGCAAGCCCCACAGAGCTCTGACCCCATTGTAGAGGCTTGGACTGCTCAGGCAGCTCAGGAGGGCATTTGCTCATCTTGTTCTACCCCTCTCCTTCCCCGCTTCATCTGCTGGGCTGCTCATTAACCATCCATGCACTGTAGCAGCTGCTCAACACAGGCAAGTCCTGGCTCAGCTACCAAGAGCATCCCCCAGTTGCAAGCCTCATCCTTACATGCTGGAGCCACTCCAGAGACAGTTCTGCAGACCCCAGCTCTCCAGGGCAGGATGGGTCCATGCTGATGGAAGCCACAGCAGGGAGGAGCCCTGACTCAGCCTTTGCTTTTCATGTTTGAAGCACGATGAAGAAGGAAAAGAGGCAAAGCCGGGACCTCATTCCCCCTAGGAACAACAATGCCAGGGCCCAAGGGGAACTTTGGCTCCATCCATCAGTCTGTTGTCAGGTGAGAGGTACCCTGGGGCAACAGCTACAGGCAGCAAAGGGGAGGCCATGCTCCAGCATTTCCCCAGCCTTGCTGTCCTGGGTGACCAAGAACAAGGTGCTAAACCAGCATGTGCAGAGCTCGGGCAGCTTTGCAGACACTCACATCACACCTTTCTGTTCCGCTCCACTCTGCCCAGAGACCTTCACCTCTCTGCCTGGCTTTGGTGAGGAGCCCGGGCTGGCTCAGACACCCAGGGGGAAGGAGGAGGGAGACCAACAGTGTGAGCACCCACTCGCCATTCCTCAAGATATTAGACCAGAAAGAGGTCAGATTCCTCCTCTGCACACGGCGTTTGCCAGGAGCTTATTTCCAAGCTGTTCTCTGCAACCAGGGAAATTAGAAACCTACATTTTTGACAAAAGCTGATGTGCTCTTCCAAACTTCTAGGAAAAGAATAAACCCAACCAAGTACAAAAGAGCTGCCACAGTGGCCTCTTCCTCTTTATTTTGAAGGAAGCTTGAAATCCAGCTCTGCAGGTTTTCTCTCGTTCTCTACTTTGGGAAACACTTTGCAGCCAAAATGCTTGAGGAAAGCCAACGCTCTCATTAAGTGCAAGCAGACGGGCGGCTGGAGCCGACAGCTTTCCCTTCCACCAGGAGCAGGAACCCCGGTTTGCTCCACATATACTTGCAACCACTGCAAGGAAGGCTCCCAGACCCAGCTCTTACCTGAGACAGCACACGGGCAGTGCTGCTGTGCTGTAGCTGCTCCGTGACGTGCCACTCAGGACATTGTGGGAGGGCATAGGGCCATTCCTGCATCACCAGCGGCTGCATCAGAACCGATGTTCATGGGGATGGAGACAGCTCTGGGCACGAGCACCTGAAAAGCAGTGTCAGAGTCCCAGGGTCAGCCTGCACCTCCTCATGGAGCTGACCCCCTCCCCAGCTGCCTTCACAAAGCCTAAAGGATGCTTTTTCTTCATCCATTTGTACTAACATTGCAATCTCTTTAAACATCCGACTCTTTTTTTGCATGCAGTTACACAATTTGCTGCAATTAGATTTGGTGTCAGCCAGTCCCACATTGCAGTTTTAAAAGGGTTGGGTTTCTTGAACTACAGGAGATACCCAGGGTTTAAAGGAATAGGGGAAGGAAGGATCTCACTGTCGTGACAACTGTCCTGGTTTCAGGTGAGATACTTAATTTGCTTCCTAGAAGCTGCTATAGTACTGTGGGGCTTTTTTAATCCGGGACAACCACTTATGTGTAGACAAAACAGATATTTACATAACAAACAATTTTTTCAAACGCATTATTTTTTCCTTTTATGTTCAGAAGGAAAACTGCCTGGAGCTGCACAGTCCCCATACACACATCTCACACCATCATCTGCTTTGTTACGAGTTTTGACTCATTATGAAATTCTCTTTTTAACTCCATTTGTAGAATTGTCTCACCCATAAAGCCACTTAACTGTGGCCCCTTGTCTATCCTATGGATCTGAAACAACCTTTGGTCACAGTGCTGCTTTTTGTGGTGTTTGGATTCTGAATCAAGTAAGCAGTGATTTATCCCACTGCCAGTGTCATCCCAGCTTTACAGAGAACCATGAGAAAATAAAGCCCAGAGAAAATGCTGCAAGATTTTTACCTGAATCTGGCAAATTTCTAGAACTGAAGCACAACCCCACAACCCTATGTCTGGCCAGTGGCAGTGCTGTGAAAAGAGCTGAGCACTAGCAGGATGGGGACCTAAAAGCTGGGAACACCATGCAGGGCTTTGCCCAACCAGGCTCAGCACATGTGAGGTCAGATAAGCGAATGAAGAATGATGCTCCGAATACTGCCCATGATGGGTCATGAGGCAGTACTGAGGGACTGTGCTGTCTCCTACCCAACACACTGCCTAACCTGGTGGTTGCTTTCCTCCTGTCACCTGGATCCACAGCCAGACCTCATATCCGAGTGGAGATGGGGCTGCTTCCAAGGTACACATGGAGAAATACTGCTGGAAGAAGGTCGCTGGCTCCTTCACACCCACTTGGACCAGCTGAGGAACTTCCTGCTTGTTCCCGGCAGGGCAGGAGCAGGCAGCATGTCCTGCACAGTCAGCAGGCACGCTGGAGAAAGCCTCAGGCCATGGTACATACTGCCCATCCCTCACTGCCCTGCCTGAGCTTTCACTGCCTCTCCCCCTCCATTACACACATTAAGAGCACAGCTTATCCTGTTATGAGCTTTTTTAATCCCTGAGCAGTTTGCACATCCATAATTCTCTCTCTTTCCAGCAGAACAGCCTGTGTTGAGCTCCCCAACAACACGTTGTTAATCCAAGGTCTGCTCTCCTTCCCCTCCTGCCCATTGGCACAAATGAACATCACAGACTGTGCACTGCAGCACCCTTGCTCTGCTCCTTTCCCGTGCAGGCAGGGTTACCAGGGTACATGAGCAGTCATAAATTCCAGGGTCTTCAAAGCCTCCAGCCTCGTGGGGCAACTCCAAGTGGATGATTTCTGTCTTTGGCAGCAGGTAACACCACGTCCTATTCCTCCAATGCTTGTGCTCTTCGCGGTCTGAGCTGACCCCAATGCTCTAAATGACCTCTAGATGAGGCTCAATCTAGCAGAGATACAATTGCCAGGGCATGAAAAGTTACTCAAAAGCTCCAGCAGAGGAATGCCATTGATCTCCAACACCACACACAGGGGCAAAAGAGGACATTTGGTGGGAGAGAGACAGACAACCAGGCGGTGAGGCACGACTGTAAGCAAACCACCAGCTACGTATGATCCCTTGCCAAATTCCCTGCTATTACAGGAACCAGGCTCTCGATCTGCTCTGCTCCTCTGCCAGGGCACACAAAATAGCTCCAGCTCTTGCACTGTTACTTCAGTGATTCAGTATAACACCGTGTCTGGGCACTGCAGCATGTGGAGTAGACCTTCTGTGGATGCTTCCCGGCAGTTGCCTGGTGCATACAGCTCTCAAGAACAGGACCTGTGATCCATCTTGCTTCTCCCACAGCAGTTTTCACCCTCTGCACTTTCCTCTAGGTTGGTGCTGGAGACCCAGAGCCAAGGAACAACATCAATCACAAAAAGATTAGAGCGTTGGCAATTAAAATTACCATCCCTGCAGCCTATTACAAGCCTATACTTGAAAAGGAGTTGAAAACTCAGGCAGTCCCATCAGATTTAAAGTGAGGTTGATCTCCTGGCACATTTCTGTGCAAGTAGTTAAAACATCAAGGCCCATGGTGAGCAGG
This sequence comes from Nestor notabilis, assembly GCF_000696875.1. Lineage (NCBI taxonomy): Eukaryota > Metazoa > Chordata > Aves > Psittaciformes > Psittacidae > Nestor > Nestor notabilis. Next base: position 29,630 of record NW_009933104.1, on the reverse strand, counting down.
AGCAGGAGGACATCACAAGGAGCAGTCTTAGGGTCACCACGGAGCAGTCACTGGGGCATTACACCCGTACAACAGAGAGAGTAAGGAGTGAAACCTTTCCCAGTGGTGTCTCTCACATGGTCTTTGCTGGAGGTTCTCACTCCAGGTCCAAAGGTGACCAGACCCTCCTCAGAAGGGCCTATTCCCTCATTACAAGATGCTGTTTTGCATCGTCCCACATGAAAAACACCCAACTCTTGCCTCTGCTCCTAGTACACCTTAGGAAACAAAGCATTAGACATTTCAGAGCGCTGCATTATGGCTTCCAAATGCTTTAGTAACCAAGACACAGCTGGAGACCATGATGATGCCCTAGCTGAAAAACAAGAAAGCCCAAAATCTTGCTGTTACTTTTCAACAGTTGAATGCTTTAGAGTGTATTAGGCATTAGGGCGTATTCAAAACAAAGCAGTTGCCTTTTTCCTCTTCCTACCTGAGCCGTACCTGTTACTAATTCCGCACTGGAGAGCCTGGCTCTGCTTTCCAGCCAGTCAGACAAATGCAGCTGGAATGGCCATTGCCCAAGCAGTTCTGATTCAGCTCTACCACACAACTTACTGCTCTGCTCAGTGACCTCTGTGCTCTTCCTACTCACAGACCCACTGCAGCAGCAGCACTGGCTGGCTGGAGAGGCAGCGCTCAGGTGCAGGGCTCCGAGATGCTCCATCTCCTGCAGCATCTCTTCTCTATCCCAGCCAGCAGGAAGGTGACAGCATCCCACCAGTGCACGTGCTGCACAGTCTATTTCTGCTGTTTCATCACATTTGGTTAAAATCCTCCTGATACAAAGCCTCCCAAACACCAAGAGAATTCACACTGCAGCTGACGTGCATTGCTAAAGGTAACCCAAGGCACCTGCAATAGAAGCTAGAGCCCAGTGTCAGATATGTTGAATTTGCAGCTCTCAACCACATATAACAGTAACAAATACAGCTTTTAGGTCAAGAGGTGTCTCGATCACAAGGTTTATGCTTTGAATTGCTAATTTCCTCTGAAACATACTTTCCAGACTGAAACTTTCCACTTCAGATCTTGGCCTATAAGGAAAAAATATGGCAGCTTTCTGAGGAAAGGCAGCTTAGCCTTTATCCCCACGAGGGGAATGGAAATACAAACACATTCCCTGCTGCTAGAAATGTTAATAGCTTTGTTGTTGTTTAACTTACTGTACAAGAGAAGCTAAAGCTCAGTGTGCTCTGTGTCCTTAAAGGGGAAAGGTGGGAGGCTTGTGGATATTTCAAAGTTCAGCTCCCATGTAAATGCTTACAAAGGGAGCATTCCCAAGCTGGCAGACAGCAGGACTCCCTCAACAGCACAATAGCACATCCTGTCCCAGCAAAAATTGGTTTCTACACATGTTAAGTAAATAATTTAAGCCTGAGATTGAGGGCCAGAAGACCTACTTCCCAAGACCCCATTAGGTCAAGGTTTGCTGAGAGAGAAAGAAGAGAAGTCTTTGTCCCAGTGGGACCAAGCATACAAACAACACAACTCCCTCTCAGAGAATGGGCCCTTAGTTTCCATCTCTGAACAAACCAGCAGTAGATACCCAAACATGCTCCTTAAAATCATCCCACCAGTCTCCCAGTTCTCACTTGCTCCTCTGTGCAAGAGAAGGGGAACAGGACTATCAGCAACCTTCCACCTGAGCGGGCATTTACAATCCTGTCATCCAAGGGCTAAAAAACCCACTGCCAAAGCTGCAGCTGGGCTTCACACTGCACTGCCACCTAAGTGCCAGGTCTCTCATTAGTAATGATGAAAGGTCCTTCAGTTAAGCAGCTCTGCTTAAGAAGTGACATAAAATCTTTGCTGTATCTGGTGGGGAGCAAGTGGCACAGGAGATGCCTCATTCACTGGCAGTGGGTGACTTGGGGCACTCGCATTGAACGAGCTACATCCTTAAATGACCACTTAAGACTTTGAGCTCGCAGCCAAATGTTACTTTAATTCTATGAATAAAGAGGTGCCACAGAAGCTGCATCTCTTCCACTGCCTCATTCACATGCCATTTTCCCAAGCAAAAGAATAGGCAGATGCACACAAAAACTCAAGCTGAAAGATGTCACCAGTTAGCCTCGCACCAGGAAACTGGGACGATGATGTGCCCAGCTAACCAGGTGAGTGTGGGTGCACAGCCACAGCATGGCCATGCAGAACCGACTGCTCCTCTCTCTGCTTAAAAATAACCTGTGGGAATTCATTTAGGAAGGCTGAAATGTAAATGTCTTTCACACACTGTTTCAGACTCCCAGCTGGGTTTTAAGCTGCTCTCTCCAAAACCCACTTTGGCAGCAAATTCTTCCCATCCTTTCTCCTCTTCCTTCGATTAGAGAAGTACTACAGATAATTACCTGAGCACCTTGAGGACTCAGCTGCAAACACAAAGCCCTGCTGTGCTGGACACAGGGAAGTTGCTGTCTGATAGACCTGACAGACAAAAGGAGCAGGGAAAACAGCAAACATCCTCCAGCTCTCCAAAAGGGACAGTGGAGAGGGGGGAATAACTTGCTTAATGACTGAAAGAAGGTTGCACCAACGATAAAAACTGAGCCCAATTCTTCAGACTCAGTTGTGTGCTGTAGCCCCAAAACCAGCCTTTTCAAACACACTAAAAATGTCAAGTTTTGTCTTTGTCTTTCTCCTCTGAGAAGCTGAACTTTCCCTTCCCTGCTGCTAGAGGCAGGAAACGAGTCTTGCTGCATTGTGAAAAACACATCACCCATTTGCCATCCTGTATAACTGATCAGCAGCAGTGGGAAGAGCTCACCCACCACACAGTGATAGCCAAGGTAATGCTGTTCTAACTCTTGGCTTCCTTGATGCTTTGTTCCTCGTTCTCAATGTCAGACTAATATCTCTTTCTCTGTACTGAATATTCTGCCTTGCCCACAACAAGTTTGTCTTTGTAATAATCTCCCTGTCAAAGCATGGGGTTCTCTGGCCTTCTGAGGCCATGCATTTTATAAGCATGACATGAAGTCACATTTCCTTTCCTTTCCTTTCTTGAGATATATCAGAGCAGCCTTTTTCCTATGCTAAGGGAAACGGAAAAGGAAAATGGGATGGAACTATTTTGTCTCAATTCTGAAAAGCCCAGATTCATCTTTATACACCTGTGAAAAGGAGGGGTTTTTTTTGAAGTCTGAATTCTTTCTAGTCAGTGTGTCTTCGTTTAGGAGACTTACAATTCCTCTTTCATGCTTTTATTATCCAGCCTAAAGTGGAGGCCTTGAATGTATTTCTCAAAGTAGGATTATAATCAGAAATTCACCATATGCCTCCAGAACTCAGGGCTTTTGTTTGAACCCATTTATTTGATCCCTTCCTTATCTCACTATGCTTAGTTTTGGAAAGAGTCACTCCGACCTGAGCAACCCATCCATGGCCACAGTCCTGGCCAATTTCAGCAAGTAGGATTGATCTATTTCAGGCACTAATCCAGACAGAGACGATCCTCATCTTAATTTCTTCAATAAACAAAGAGGACCTGAACACAGCATCACATCACAGCGCCCACTCCAGCACTTTTCCCACCCCAGCGCTCCGGGCACCCACGTTCCTGGTCACAGTGCTGCAAACCAAGATAGTTTGGAATCACATGTCTATAGTTCGGTCCCTTCCCAAAGTGTCATCACACACTGCTTGTCACCAGAGCCCTGCCTGGCCCATTCCTGCAGCAGAGGAGAGAGCAGCTTTCAGCACAGGGAGCCGGCAGGGGAGGATGAGAGATGGCACCGGAGCCACAGCGGGCACACAGCGGCTGGAAAAGCGGAAACCCTCCTGGCATGCCCGAGCCTTGTAGCTGGGGCCCCTCACAGTGCAGGGTACTGTGGTCGGGCAAGAGAGGCCGTTAAAGAGAGTGATCACATAAGAACCCTCATGGTTCCAGAGAGGTCGGTGAGCGGCGGGAGGGAAGGTGTGAATGGCCTCGGATCAGGGTGCAGGGAACACACGGACTGGCAAAGATTGTACTAGAATTTTGGTTTTCAGTGCTAAAACCCAGATCCCAAACAAGCATCAGTTTGTCCCTCACACAGCCCAGCGTTTAAAGGAACTGCTCCGCACCCCTGTGTGGATGGGCAGTCTCAGCGGTGAGACCCCATGAATAAGATGCTGGCAATGCCACCAGCAGTGCTCCCGCCCTGCCATGCCGGGCCAGAGGGGAGACTGAAGGGAACTGGCTGGACCGGGAACCAGTAATAATCTGTCCTGCAACACGGCACTAAATCCTGGTGAAGCACTGCCCAGGCTGCCCTGTCTGGCATGGAGAGGGAGGCAGAGTGCTGAGCCCTGGGTAGCAGGAGAGGTCCCATGCTTCCTGCAGGTGGTTCTGCAGCCAGCACATCATAAGGAAGGTCAGCAGTGGCAATATAAGGCCTTGAGAGAGGAGGAGGATGAGCAAGTGAAAGGGATTGGGAAGAAGCTGGGGGAGGGGAGGGCAGACACAAAGGAGCAAGGCTGGACTGGGAAAGGTAGTGAATGGAAAGGGCAGGCTGGGACTAGAGTCCGATCCCAGCTTATATTTGGGTACCTGCCTTGCCCTGCTGTCTAATCCTCCCAGGAGGATGCTAGAAGGCCATCACACACCCTCCCCAGAGCAGTCCTTCAGTTCAGGGTGAATAAGCCCCCAGTGTGCAAAGAATCAAAGGTGGTGAAATCGGGATGCTGGCTACTATTGTTTGCCTTGGGAATCCGCATCACTCACTGCTTCCCAGCCTCTCCCTTGTGGAAGCAGCCTTGTCCACCTCTCTTGCTCCCACTGTGTCCCCCTCAACACCCTTCTTTTCTTCTCTCTAAGTTTCCTCACCCGCACATACACGGACAGCGTTACGGTGAAGGGAGACACACACACACACCCCCAAAGAGCGCATTTCCAAGGTTAACCATCTGTCAATACCTTCCCCTTTCCCAGCCCAGCTAGGATCCGAGTGGGAAACAAATTCTAGTCATGGCCTACCTTCTGAGTCCACCAGGTCTGAGACGGGGGAGCAGCAGCCGCCGGGCTTCGGGAGCAGGGACTGGGGCTGCCTGTGAATCAGCAAAGGAGTCCCTGTGACAGGGATGCATGCTGAGGCTGGGCGCTGCTGCCTGCACGCTCCCTGCCTCTCCTCCTCCACCGACCGCGCTGCTGTGTTGCTATGCGATCACATCACCAGGAGTAACAGCATCCCTCCGAGCCTCCAAAGGGATACCCTTGACTCGGCAAACGCAGGAGGAACAAGGACGATTCCACAAAGTACCCGGCCCTTTGGAGGTCTCCTCAGCCAGCAATTGATCCAGAGGAGGCGAGGGAGAAGAGTGGAGATGCAAAGACAGATACAGGAGGAGGAGACAAAACACACATGGAGAGGGGGAAAGAAAAGGGAGGGGGAGAGAAACAGAGATGCACAAAAGGCACTGTGGTCTGACCTCCAGAAACCTGACACAGGCTGCTGGGCTCAGACACGCTTCCTGCTGCTTGCCGACATCTCCCCGCTGCCTTTCAGGACTGGTGGCTCTCATTTTAGGTTAGATATGGCCATGCGTGTGCTGGAAAATGCCAGACATATTCACCTCCTTTAACAGCAATTTGGGTGTCTGGAATATGCTTTAATAATTTAGAAATAGCGCATTTAAAAATTAAAGTTAAGGAGCAAAATAGGATAATCATTTCATTTTGGATATGCTTCCTATTCTTAGGAAAAAAGAATAAGTAAAGGAAGAGGCTGTTCTCCAAGGTGGGGAGAAATCTTGATCCAAGATTTTTTAAATGTCAAGGTATCTTGTCTCAGCTCATGAAAAACAGAAGGATTTGAGCTCCTATCTTGGCTGAGGACACCGGCAGACCTGGAATCAGGATTTCAGTCCATACGTAGCAAAGAGTTTGCACTTCTTCAGATCATCCCAAACTGCTCAAGTTGCCAGTGATGTTATTGCACAAAAAGAAACAGAGATAAATGACTTGGTCAGAAAGAGGATTCAGACCTGATCCCAGCCCTGTGCTTTAGCCATGAGACCATCTCACAGCCTCTCCCCAGGAAAACTAGAACTTGGGAAACACCATCTCCCTGGTGCTTGACAGAACAACTTTAATGAGCCTCAGCCCTTCTTTTCCCAGAGCTGACAGACTGAAGATGTTAATTTTTTACTCATACAGTCATGTTCTACAGGAACATCACCGCTGTTTCTAAAGGTTGCTCCTTTTCATACATTTATTCCTCACAAATGGTAGGTCGGGTGTACCTCAGTGCAGGTTCATTGCCAGCTTTGTCACCCTAAGAGCAAAACTTTCTAATCCAGCATCATTGTTGGCAGGTGGATGTGGGCAGCTCAAAAGCTTTTCTAGGTCACCAATTTAAACCTGGAGAGGGAGGTCAAAATATAGTTGATCTTCAGTAAAATACAATTTGAGAGAGTTCCCAAGAAACCAGTGTGCTCCTCGTGGTGGCACCCGCTGGCACTGAGGAACCTCTCCTTTCATCCTAGGTAGGCGAACCAGGAGTCAGGAGCAGAGCCCATCAGCACATAGTGAGGCAAGATGCACAGAAACCTCATGTACCTACACTGAAAGGAGGTTTTCAAATAACAGCCTCTTTATAGTCGGTTCCAAAAGGGCTAATGCTGAATACTTCGAGTACCAACCCAAGAATACACTCTCACTCCACACACCTTCAGCTTTTAAAACCTTCTTCAATAGCTTCTGCTTCCACCACAGCTGGACTGAGGCAGCAGAACTCATTCTGAAAAGCTGTATTTAAACCAAAAAGAAATATGGGTTGGAAGACAGAATGAGCAGGGTCTCTGCTGGGCTATTTTTGTGCATATACACACACACAGAAATAATACATCCTGGGTTAAGTAAGGAGAGTGAGTGGGGAAAACAGAGTGTGGAAGGGGTATCCAGCAACTCCAAACACACCATTCTACAGAGGGACATGACCAAATCCAATTGCAGCATGCATCTGTCACCAACAGTATCTGTAAGGGGCATGGCAAAACAGACAAACAATGGGAATACGTATCAAGCCAAGTTGTACCTGCACACAAGACAGACATCAGCACAGACACATTAACAGACAGGACGAATCACAAAACCAAGGTGCTTTGCAGTACGTGCATCCTAAATTATTGATAGTTTAGGGACAGCAAAACACAGCAGGAAAAAACCTCTCGTGTCAGTTTGGCTTACATTTGGAGACAAACCAGAATCTCTGGTGAAAGAGCTGTTTCCGTGGCTGAGAGCATCTTCCCGAGTCTCCCAATACCTTCTGTTTTAAGGATATAATTAGGACAAACAGCTGAGCAATTCAGAACTCAAAGGAAATCAGGGAGACAAACTCAGATTTGTGATAAACACAGCCTTTCACAGAAGAACTACGCCTCTTTTAAGCGTATGGGAAGGTTGATGAGACAGGATGCTAAATCTGGTGTGCTTTGAGTTCTGAAGAGAACTTACTCCAAAAGATTTCCCAAGGAATTTCAAGAACCCAGCTTCCAGAAGTATGGTGATACCTGCTGTGTGCCTTTCCCTAATAAAACATTTCAGTGTCAAATATGTACCTTGTTAGCAAAAGCAAGTATCTCCACCTACCCAACAGGAACATCTCAATATGCACAATGCTAAATACAGTGTACAGACATATGACAGATAAAAATCAAGACAGGTTTCATAAGGCACGGGCAGGATTTTGAAGTCAGATTCTGGTTTACACCAGAATCTCTCCCTTTAAAACACTGCAGTTTAAATCAGTTTAAACTATTGAAGCAGGTTCCAGTTTACACTCGTGAAATCAGAACCAGCCACACTGACCAAACACACGAAGTCACAAAATGCAGAATGCCCTCAATACAAATGCATTTGCTGAGAATAACTGGAGAAAACTGTGCTATAGGGAGGTACCTTAACAGTATTTTTAGTCTAGAAACTTCAAAAAGCTAGAAGGGCTGTGCGTGGCCAAATCACTTTTAAGTGGAACATCCGTAACACCAAGTATCTTGCGTTACCAACCAATAAAAACACTAAATAAATTCTGGCATTTGCATTTTCAACACAACACTTCTGGTGTCAGTGCAGGTAAAGGCTACCACTTGTACTTTTGTGCTTCTCATAACCTCCCACCCATTAACTTTCTCTTCTCAAATAAGTCCTTCTTGCAGACAATTGTTTCCCAAAATGCTCACACTCTCTCCCCTTCAAACACTGCAACTTCCCTCCTTTAAAAATCTCACTGCTCCTGAAGGACAGGATCATCTTCCCTCTTGTTACCATCCTTTGGAAACTTTGCCTGACTCTTTTTGAGTAAAGCTCAATTTTTTCAGTTTATCCCAATTAGTAATTCAGAGAACAACGCTTCATGCAGGAACCTAGAACACAGATTGTGCGAGGAAGATTTACCAGTGTGGAATAAGTTCTCAGAAGTCCCTCATAATAGAGCAGTATCAAGAACACACACTGAGAATGCAAAGTGACAAAAGGCTTCAGGGAGCACAGTTTAAATTGATTTAAACACACTAGCAGCAAGGGAGGCAGTAGGTTACAGCATGTTCATACACCTGAATTCAACGGATATTCAAGCACTAAGTGCTGCAGCATTTTGTCAACCAGCCTTTGATAAGGAATCAACACAACGTTGTAAGTGGAGAAGCCCCTGGTGAAGCCTGAGGTAAACATTGACTAAGATCTATATATGAAGTACATCTCCTTGCTAAGGAGAATACAGGAAGAGACACAACACCAACAGTATCCTTTTGGATCCAGCTGCTGAAGAAGGGTTCGATGAAAGGCTTTTGAGCCAGGACAAGATTCTTTACGGCTTGAAGAAATCCCATTTCTCCCCAGGAACCTAAGAATCCATGTTTTCCTAAAACACAGGCTCCCTCATCTGGGTCTTGTCCTAATTGAACAAATGAGACTGAGTTCTCGCACAGCCATCCATACCAAAATGAGTTACTCAGTTTTGATGCAGGATGACTGGTCTCAGTGGTTACACTGTGAAGGAAAGCCAGAGGGAAGAGTTCTCACACAAAGGGACAAACGTGCCCATCAATTCCAGTGTATTAGATAAGCAAGCATGTTTGTGAGTAGAGCACAAAAAGCTTCTTTTCAACAAGGAGGATTAAAACTAGAATTAGGGTCCCATTTATAGCTTGAGAAGAATCTAACAGTTGCTCAGATATTGTATCAGCCTGATGCCAAATAAATAACAACACCTCCTTTGCCAGCATCTTGTAAGCACAGAAATCCCCCATGCACATTTCCACCCTGCTGAAAGCATTTAGGAAAACAGCAGGATACTTTCTAAAAGCATGGACCTGGGGTGAGAGAGAAGAACGGGGAGAGAACCCATACAAGCAGACACACATAGAAACAGAATGAATCCCCCTCTTCATTTGTTCCTGCATAGGGGTCGAAACAGTAGCCTGAGTGAGAAATGAGGAGGACTATAGGGGAGAGAGTAGCGAGCACCAGAAGAAACAGGGGTGGGTGTCAAAAGAGTGTAAAAGAATTTGAGGGTGGGGGGGAAGAGAGGAAAAAAAAGAAAATAGAGAAAATGATAGAAAAGAAAGCAAAAGCAGCAGGAGAGAAGGCAGAGAGGCAGCTTTCAGGGCTGTTTATTCTTCAAAAGCTGTCAACACATTTACAATGTGCTTTCCATCCCCCTCCTTATTTACTGGGCTGTGCACACAAAGGAGCAGGAAAGCCATCACACAGGAGCTGCCGAAGATTCACTCCGACGTAGAACAGAGGTGCCCTAAGAGAAAGGAAACTGCTTAGTGATCCGTGTGCAGCAAACCATGATGGGAATGCTACAGGCCTAGGGACTCTGGAGGGTTGGGAGAAAACCTGCAGTGAGCAGCCTCTCTGCAGAGAGCACACTCAAGACTTGCAGGCAGCACAGATGCTAGAGGAGAGCAAGTCAAACTGCATGGGGATAGAGCTGCATATGAAAATGCACACAAGCAGCTTATCACTGAATTCTTTAAAGGAAGAGCCCAAATGATTTAGGCAGAGAATAAATGTTTCAAAAGCATCTGTGGCAATTTGCACATAAACCCAGTGCCTGAGGCTCAGGAGCTCAGCCACATTACAGTGACTTAACATCCCATCACCCAGCCTGGACTAGAACAGTCCATTTTATGTCACACTGCTGGCAGGTACCCCAGCTCGCCTGGTACATGTTCACTCATTAAGCTGTGAAATGGGATGATCATGTCTGAGCCTACGCATCTCTGGATGCTGTCAAGGTTAAAGTAGTGTTTAGAGCACCTGCAGCTTTTTTTGAAGGCCAACTGTGTCAGTTTCTGTGTCTGTGGTGAACCTGAAAATGGAAATTAGATGCCAAAATAATGAAGGTCGGGTTTGTTTTTTTAATCTTACCTTCTGCCATGCAGACTTTTTACTCCTACAACACAGGAAACCGAGAGAAGTGAAGCAGCAGCATCATAAGACACACGCTTTACTGAACATTATTTATGTACTTCAATACCTCCCTTGCCAACTATAATTACCTGGGAGTTACTCAGGCACGTCTAACAGCCAGGTACAGATCCCAGGAATCCGATGCTGAAAACCACATCACCATATGCTAAGAAAGTCATAAAAGACCTTTTAGTCAGAAGCAAAGTTTAGGGAAAACAAGTCATCATCAGACTAAAATCACTACTTCTATTCTAAGAGCCGTAATGAGGGAAAACCATTACTACAACATAAATCATCTTTCCTGGAAGAAAATACTTGGAGTCTTTGTTCTTGAGTAAGCCTATTACTGATGCCTGTTGTTCTTCACTCAGACTGGATGTATCCTCTGACTAAAGAGCACATAAAGAGCTCACTCACACACTCTCTCAGGAGCCACAGCACTACAAATAAAAGCTGTCCAGCGTGTATTATTAATGAGCACTTATCAGAGGATCTCAGGCTATAGCCAGACAGGAGTTTGACTGTGCTGCGATTCTTTAGAGGCAAACCCTGAGCCAGTTCCCTCAGTTTCCCTCACTCTTTTCTCCCCTATGCAAAGATTTGTGATAAACCATTTTGTCACAGCAGCCAGGAGGCAATTGCCTTGCCCTAAAGGGTTTAATCACTTAGCTTTAACCAAAAGACAAAGGGAGCCACATGAGGAGATGCTGGGTAGAGGCACAACAACCGTAAACATCTAAAAAGGGCAAAGTGAATTTTACTTTGGTACCAGTGAGATGTTATTAGAAGAGTTCAGGAGCACACATATTGGCAGTTGTTAGAGCTGCAGTACAAGCCTCAGAGGTTCAATTTTCTGAGTGGCTACAGCTGTACCACCTTCTAAATCCTTGGGTCCTGATTTATTCATGGCATTAGGAATGCAAAATGCAAGCAGAGGGAAGTAGGCCAACAAGAGAATAGAAAGCAGGGACACAGAGCAACCAGTCTCCTCATTCCAGCTGAAAACAGGTTGAAATTATTAACTCTTTCCAAGCAAGCTCTCTCTGAAAGAGCAACACAGCTTGATGAGTAAAAATGCACAAATGAAGCTCTCCCCACAAGACAAAATCAGAATTAACAGAAACACAAAGCAAACATGGCTTCAGAAAAAGAATTCAGCTTAACTCTAGCCTGAGGCATCTGCATTTGCAGATGCATAACGCTCAGGCCAATGTGTCTGCCAGGGGAGGGGTTAATGGCTTTGGTCCTGTGACTCGTGGACCAGATGTTCAGCTGGTACAGCTCAACACAGATCCATTAGGAAGGAGTGGAGCTATTCCTGCTTACCCAGACAGGATTCTGACCCTGTACTTTGAAATCCTAATACCTGCTCAAAAGATTTTTTTCCAAAGGGAAAGGCCTTCCTTTTTGTGAGCATCTAAATAGACTACTAGAAGAGCTGCAGAAGCAGTTGAGGTGACCATTGCCCTGGCCTGCTTGCAAGATTACAAAACTCCTACATTTTAAGTATATTTTAGCCTCCTGAGAAGGGAGGCCAGGTAGGGATTGGAGCAAGTCATCAACTTTCACTCGTGGGCAGACAGGATACAAACCAGCATTCCCCAAGATCAGCTGATACTAGAAATTTGGACCTTGAAACAGCATCCTCTGGAAAGAAAACACACACTTGAGAGCAGACCCCAGTGACATGAAAGCATGTACCTACTTCCTAGTGAATTGTATTGGATATAATCCCCTGAGGGAGGGTGCAGGCCTGACCTACACTTAAATATTCTGGGATGCATTGACAAAATGAATGTGAGTCTTAAATGACCTTTTCATCCTGTATTGTTCCTATCAAACAGTACCACAAAGCACTTGTTTCTGCTGCAGTTTCATAGTATACACATACAGGCAGCACCTTACACCAGGCAGAAACACACACTGGAGGTAAATCACCTATTTGTCACCTACCAGGAAACAGACAGGTTTAGTTCTCAAAGCAGATGCTGCGGTCAGCCAAGACTTTAAGCATATGCTTGTAATAGAAAATGGTCTACAAAATTTACCCCAGGGATTAGACGGTAAAGAGCAAGCAGGAAAAAAACTGAAACTAAAATAGGTAGAGCAGCACATTTTTCCCTAAAAGGGCCATCCTTTCATTGAAGCCAGGTATTTTGAGGAAAAAGAAAATGTCCAGATGTGAAAGATGACAACCACCACCAAGGTGTCCAGAGGCTAAAAGTCATGTCAAGTGCCCAGCAGTAGTAGGCACATCGGTGCTACCTGGGAAGGTTTTTAAACAGCTATCTTGACCAAAAAGCTGACATTGCAGGAAACCTGTCTACCCTGAGACTTTATTTCTGCACCTCTAAGCATCCAGTCTGTGCTCTTAAAGTACACAATTTGCTTAAAGACTTCTGTAGCACAGGCTATAAGACCTGCAATGCTGCACAACAGCCTGCTGTAACATGACTTTCTCAACTAAACACCACCTTCAAGGGAAAACTGATCTCAGAAGCCAGTAACTCTACAACACTCAGTAAGTACATCCTAAGGATTCTGCTATAAGCCCTTTTAACCACGTTTACACACATTCTTCAGAATCAAGGCACCTTTCACAACTGAAACGAAACCTCTGGCAGCCCCTTCCAACCTGAGTGGAATGCCACAGAGCTCTGCTCCGTCCACATCAACTCCAACCAGCACCCCAGTAACACGAAGTCTTCCTGGCAAGGAATGATTCTTCGAGGTGTTCTCTATTTGCTCTTTTGCCATATCCAGATCTGTAACTGGGTCCATGTCTTCACACCTAGGGCTGTCAAACCCTCCAGCCCTATTCCTATAGGGAATCCCAGTGGATATGGAAGTACAAGTCTAGTCAACATCTGAAGACAACTGTGTGAGTTGTCCTTAAGGGATGCAATATATAGGCTTTCCAGCACAAGTATCAGCATTTCAAACACCTTTCTGAAGATATTCATAGTGTGAATGATGAAACTTCATGAATTTTCATAGAAAAATTATAAAACCAACTATAGAGCTACAGAGCTCTCCCCCTTGGATCCTTAGCTGAAACCTTTAGGGAATCAAACAACAGGCAACAGTATGATAGGGATTGCCAGCCAGTGGTGGTGGGACAGTCGTCAGTCAACAAGCTAAGCTGGTCCAAAACAACAGGACCAGCCTTTAAAGGAGATAACTGCTTATACGTTAGGAACACATCTTAAAACACATCAGCAGGGGGGGGATTTGTAATTTGCAGCGTTTCCTCTGGTGAGAAAATATAACCCAGAATTTTGAAGATCTGTTTTCTGTCGACAGAAATTAGCAAACAGCCCTTACACAGGCTGGAGTAACACAGCAGGATGAGAAAGGACAATCCTTCAGTCTAAGCAGACTTCTGTGCAAATCTCTCTCAAAGTCTTCAATGAAAGATTTTCTTATTCTCTAGAGTGAATATACACAGACATATAAATATATATACACATATGAGAGGATGGAGAGACCAAACACATCCTTAATGGTTCTGGAGCCACTCTCAGGACTGATTACTGGATTAAAATACAGATTAAAGTGCAAAATTCAGTGTACTCTGACCCATGTCTCAAGTTGTTACCACCTTGGTTTGCAACAGTGAAATAAAATTCACTCAAATTCTGGTGAATTCAGTTCAGCTTCACCCAACTTCTACCCAGTGTTAAAATGAAATGACAGGAGAAGGTAAGTTTTGTAGCAAAGTTCCTTCAAAATAATACATTGGAAACATTTTACAGAATATAAATTATATCTATATGTACACATATAATACACAATACATACAGAGCTGAAATCACAGAGAGGAAAGCTGTGCTTGCACTTATCAAAAAATGATGAGCCAGTGGCAACATTTTTGCTGAAGTCATTGATAAATCACCAACTGAGCACCAAATCTTCCAGTTGCATTAGAAGAACTTTATAAGCAATTCTAGCAAAAAGTCTCTTTTGGAAGCTTCATAATGAAAGTGAAGCTCTGGAAGGTCAGTTTGGTCAGCCTGTTAAAAGTCAGTATGTACATGGTGCAACAGGGAATTGGAAAACTCCTAGTGCTTCAATCCAGAACATATATGGGATTCCTGAAAGACTGATTCAATTGATTCTCATTACCTACAGTCGAAGAAGGCAAAGGTCAGGGATCAGCATTACTTATAAATGAAGCAGCATTGCCCACTGTGATTTTGAGCTGGAAAATGTTAGTTTCTCAATCAGATACTCCAACAGAGAAAAATGAGGATGACACAGAACATCTGAGCTCAGCAGTTTCCATCAGCAGGGACAAGAGGGGGTTCAGTATTAGTGAGCCAGCCACAAGCACTCAGCATTCCTTCTGTGTCCTCACATTCCTAAAATAGACGTCAGTACAAAAATGCAGACAAGGGTAATTGCTCTGTTTCTTTCCTCTGAGGAAGGAAGAATTAGTGACACAGTCCATTATATTCTGCTTTCTTGTACCAGATGACACAAAGGCTCTGGCGAGTCCCAGGTCACTTTTCCATATTTCCTGCTTCATTCCGAGAGGCCTTGGAAACACGATTGATGCTGCTTTCAATGAAGACCTTCAGGCCCTCTAAACCTTGTGCATAGAGGTATTCCAGATACCAGTTCTTTTTCCCTATAAAAATAGAAAGAATAGTCAGATATGCAGGGGACAGCTTTGTTTCTTAGGCCATTCTGAGAAGGTCTGCAAATACTGCCTTCCCTACTTTGACAATATCCATCCTAGTCTGTAAACACCCACAGGTACACAGGGTCATATCCTGTTCCCAAATGCCCAAACTTATCAGTTATGTATTACACATTCTTAGCTTGAACATAACTAATTATGATCATCTTTTTTAATTCTGAAGATGTTTATAAATCCCAGTTCTAAAAAGAGCAAAGTCTTTTGGATCAACAATGAAGATGTCAGGAACCAGATTAACCTGGATATTAAAGCCTTCCTTCCATCACTAGTGGTGATGCCTCCAGATCAGGTTTGAAGTGCACTGATACAGGAAAGGAAATAAACTGCCACTGTACTCACTCAGCACAGGATCCCTGTTCAAGCTGTAACAAAGCTACACATCCACCTCAGAATATTCATATTAAGTTCGTTGATAATAGAAATTCTGCTTCAACTACATCAAAAATAGAACTTGTTCTACAGAGAACAGTGTTGTTCTGATAGTGCACTGACTTGTGGAGAAGACCACTACCTACAGGTGGCCACATACAGAACTTCTCAGATGTTGATGTTCTCCTGTTAAGAGACTGAGCCAAGATCTACAGCTGGAATTTTCCCCTTTCAAAATTTTTTATAGAGCATTTGTGGAACCAGTGAATATTATCACCTCATCCTCTCCTACACAGCTGCTGAAAACTGCCTGTTTTCCCTTCATTAAAACAAGAAATCTTACCTTAATTAAATTGAAGTTGAAGGTGATATCACCTGGACAAGCCTTAAGGAGAGGGAATAAAAACAGTATCAAGTCAGATAAAAAGTATGTCCAGAGTTGCCGGGCCTCTGCTTAGTCCCCTCCTAAACCAGGAATTGTAGATGTGCAAAGAAATTCAGAGATTTTTAAATCATGCTTCAGAATGGGCTTCCAGCATCATACCATGTTCCACAAGTGATCAGGTAATGCAAGACCCTCTTGCCCCATTGCTCCAGCATTACTGGACAGTAACAGAAAAGATTTACAGGTATCTTTAACCGTTGGCTCTCTGCAGTGCAAAAGCCACCCCGCCAAAGCATTACACATAGACGAGCAAGAGGAGAGAACCTACTACCATTTAGATTATTGCTTGTGTTCTGAGTGTGCTGCAGAGCAGTGCCCTCTGGTGCTCAACACTGCTGTGGTTACGATGGCACTGCAGGTAAGTATTTCTCCTGCCTTAAGACACACGTGTGATGCTGCCAAGCAAAAGCTCATTTGGTTCTGCAGGAGGAAGGATACAAATATCCTCCCATGTCCACCTGCATGCAGTTGAACTATGGTGTTTCTTGACTTTCTGCAGTTTAACTGTTTAGGTCATGCTGCATATTTTGTGGGGCAGGATGCACTATTGGGAAGCATTTACTGAATTAGTAATTTCTTTCATTATTTAGCTATTTTGGTTCTATCTTCAAAATGGTAAGCACAAATTCACATCTAGAACTGTCACGTTCATGCTTTCACACCACACAAAGACTACTCAAATTGTGCCATTGATCTGACACACAACACAGAATCCCAGAGCAGCTTTTGAAAGCCCAGTTGACTCCACAAGTCAGACACCATGCTGAGATACACCTCTAGAGAAACGTCAAGACAACAGCCAGTGCTGCCAAAGGCCCAATGGTGGCCTCCACCATTACCTGCTGCAGGAAGAGGACAGCATAGCCTATCATGGCTGGGTGGTAGACAATGTTAAAGCTGGTTCTGAATTCCTCCACTGCGGTTTTGTTCAGCAGTTCGTCATCCATACGAAGACCTTGAGGATGAATATCCTTCTGGAATGCATTGGATGTCCACAGACAACCCACCATAGCTGTTATGTACTGGTTGTACTCTTTGTATGTCTCGTTGCTGAACCTGAATTGCTGTATTTCCTGAGGGACAAGAACACAAACCAAAAAATAGCATCCTTGAAGCAATTGTGTGCTCCCTCCAGTCCTTAAAAGAATCTCATCACAACACCTCCCCTCCAGACAACCCAAGTCCTTGCTAAGGTCTGTTCCAGCACATAACTTTATCCACAATACCTTTTTACTCTGCTCATTTTCTTTTGCAGCCACCAAGTTGGTTCGATACCTGAGAAAAACAAGCAAACAAAAAGTTAGGGGCCTGTAAATTTTTACTACCTACCAGTGTTGAAAATAAGCTGGAGGAATGTATTAAGAAAGCTTATTTCCTACACAAGAGATCAAACTTTTCTGATAAAAAGGAGAGAGACGAAAAAGAATTCAAAAGGAACTTTATCACTTGGCCTTTCCAGGCAGAGCAGTGAGACAGTTGATAATATTAGTTTCTTAAATGATTAAGACATGACCAGTTTCCCTGAGACAGTCTCCTTATAAAGGCAACACATAACTATTGACATACAGCCTTAAAATCAGCAGAGAAATGCAGTGTGTTTTTAAGAAAGGAGCCTTTCATTCACTAAGCAGAGAAACAGAAGCACTGTAAGTAATGCAACATGACAGCTGCTCTCTATAAGCAGTGCTGGCTCCTTTTATTTCCCAGAGACCATCCTGTCATGTTAATTACCCTGCAGACTCCTTAGAGAAAGAGGCCACATGGAGAGGCCTGTGCCAGCTGTCAGCAGTTGGCTGCTCTTCTAACATGCAGCCACTGGAGCTAACAAGGCCAAGAGCAGCAGCCATGCTGAGGGATCCTGCAGAGCTAAACTGGGCTGCCTCTGCACCTGAAAGCAGCAAGCGGTAGTACCAAAGGTCTGGAGGTTGCAGAAGTCCTTCCTACTCAGCACACATAAGCTTTTCCTTATAAACTCTGTAGTGGTCAAAGCACAGGAGTGAGAAGTTGTTTACAAGTAGTGATTCCAGCTGGCTGATAAGCTCTCTCAAAAGAATATGGGAACTCCTTCCTTCACATACCAAAGGTATTGAAATAATACTAGGAAATAAGTCAAAATCCTACTATTTTGGATAACAGACTGGAAAAAAAGAAAAAGATAAAGTGGGATCTACAGCTATAACATCCTGTTCCGTGAAAGCTCAGCACAGCTGGTACTTCCACCTTTGCCTTGCATGGTAAGAAGAAGATAATAATAATTTAATTTCCAAAGGACTGAAAGATAAAACAAGGAGTCCCTACAGCCCACACCATTTGTAGTACCTGTACATAATGTAGCAGAGCTGATTCAAGCTGACAGAATCCATGCTGAGGAGCATTGGGTAGAAAACTCCAGCAGGAGGCATTATCAACAAAGGCAGATTGTACTTCAGATACATGTCACACACCTGTAAGAATGAAGCAAATCAAGGGAGATTACTACTGCCATTAACACACCCCAAAGGGTCCAAGAGTGAAGGAGCGTATGACACTACATTCCAGCCAGCTCCAGCAACTTCACCTAGGAAGGAAGGCCAGGGTGAAGCAATTCCATTTCCTTCTCAATATGACACATACCATCAGTCCATATGTCAGTCTCCGCTTCAACCACTTAGGTATACCATATGTTTTGTCATGGTTACTTAGAGCCAAACCTACCCATGGAGGTCACATGGCAGTAAGCAGAGAGAAGACATAAGAAAACTAGAGAATAGGCTTAAGCCTATTTGATGCTCTTAGTTTGTCTCCAAGACAAACTGGGGAAAGTTTCATTTTTTTAAGGAGAAAAAAAAAAAAATAATCAGGATACGTTGTTTGGAATTGAACTAAACATTGTTCTTCTCTATAAATTAGCATTAAAAAAAGCATGTTATGCCATATTGTTTCCTCCCCCTTCCACAGTTCACCTCTGACTTAAGAGCAACCACTTTCCTTCAGCATGTTTAGTTCTGCCTATGGATGCAAGAGCAACAGTTAACACCTGTAGATCCACTAAGTATTTGGAATACTCTTGCATTTAATCACAAAGTTCTGTAAACTATGAGGAAGAGGTTTTCATGGTCTAGCTTAAAAACTGCAAACAGCCTTTGAGTGTATTGGGATTCTGAAAGCCAGAAATGAACAGGATACGTACAGTCTCATAGAAGTCAAGGATGAAGTACAGCAAGAATGTGTGATCGCTTTCCAAACGCAGTGCAACAGTAGAGATCATTCCAACAAAGTGGATCAGTTCAGCCACCATGTTCAGTAGTCCAGAAAAGGTTGTATTCCTGCAGGAATTACGTGATGCAACATGAGTATATATACCTCTTTGGAGGCAGTAAAAAGGAAAAGCAGTAAAAAAGAAACTGAAGTTTATCCTTCTGACCTACCAAGCATTCAGCAACATGAATTTGTTCTTCAATATACCCAGTAACATATTGTTACCAATGTTATTACAAACATGACCCAGCTGTCAGTGCTACAAGGATTTGATTTGGAGATTTCCATCTTCAGTGTCAACAGAAATATTTTTAAAGAAAGAGGAAGAAGAGGATTGACAAGGGGTAAGGGATTAAAAATTAAAGAGGGAAGTTCAGGTTGGATATAAGGAAGAAATTCTTTACTGTGAGGGTGGTGAGGCACTGGAATGGCTTGCCCAAAGAAGTGGTAAATGCTCCATCCCTGGCAATGTTCAAGGCCAGGCTGAACAGAGCCTTGGGTGACATGGTCAGTGTGAGGTGTCCCTGCCCATGGCAGAGGGTTAGAACTAAATGATCTTAAGGTCCTTTCTAACCCAAAACATTCTATGATTCTGTGACAAGGTAGCTTACAATACAGCAGAAACATTACAGCATTATTAACCTTCTAGTTTTTCTTTATGCTGGTAATAGGGTTAGAATATATCTCTAAATACACTAGTGAACAATGCGCAGAATATTGCATTTATTTCAGAGAAACTCACAAAGAATGGATTCGAGAGTCAGATGCTGAATCCAGATGAACCATCTGCCAATTTAACCAGTTCTGCAACAGCCCTTTCAGGCTCTCAAGAACACTGCACTGCAAGAGGCAAAACCAAAAACAGGCTGATGACAATTTACAAGTGACTAATACTAAACAAAAAATGCCATGAGAGTTGATATATACAAGGGAAGATATCAAGTGTTTCTCAGAACCACAAAGAGCAGTGAGATAACTGCATGTCCCCTTGTACTGATTGTATGCATTACAGCCTCTTCCTGGAGAACATGGGTTGCAAATACCACCTAAAATTGCAATAAATAATCGCAAACCAACTACTGCCTTGGGTACTCTCAGCTCTTTTTATTTTCTTAGTGCCTTAGCTTAATTCCAGTCAAAAAAAAAAAAAGTATCTTAAAGGTACTCAAATTTCCCCAGAAGTTTCATTGTAAGTACATACTTTACCCTCATCTGGGCACAGACCTCCCCAGAAGTCCCCTACACAATCCCTCAGACTGATACACCTGATAGAAGAGCAGATACAGTATCAACCAGAACTAAAGAACCACTGTATTCACTTAAATTACCTTAAAGTAAAGCGATGATGTGAAGAAGAGCTGTGCCAGGGGATCGTAGAGATGTGACTTCATTTCTGAAAACAAGATGAGAATGCAATATATCATCTGTGGAAAAATTCTGTCCCTCAAGATCACTGTCCAGCCTCACTCAGAGGATCACACATACCAGAGAAGCTGTTGAGGGGGATCCAGCTCACAAGTCTGAGGATTTGTGATCGGCAGCACAAGCCATCCCAGAGAGGAAGGCTCCTATACAGGAACTCTTCACAGGGAGACAGCCCCTCCTACAATGCAGAAGATGAACATTCAAAAACTAATCTCATATGCCTGCACCTTTGCCATGCTCACTTCACCCCGAAGAATGAAAGAGACTTACACCTTCTTCCTGCCATACAATTCACCAGGACATTATAATTCTTAATATCATTCTTAAACTACCTTTCCTGTAGAAAACAAGGTCATCTTCAGAATATCTACTTGCCTTAGGAATATGTGTTTTATTACTTGAGACACTGTCACTTCTCAGAGAAACAGGTAAGTCCCCAAAGTACCCTAAGGGAAGACATCGTGAAACACTTTGCTTCCCCAAAACAGGCTCTTACCTGCAAGAAACACTGTGCACTGCAGAGAGTTTCCAGGAAGTCCTTGAATTCTTCTTCATGTTGGCTATTATCAGCCACACACCAAGTACATTCTAAATAGGAGAGAATACTGTATTCAAATATCAGCACAGCAAGAATTAGCACGATCAGAAACAAAATTCAGTTCTCATCCAATAGGTGTTTTAACATTATGTAATTCTCAGATTATCACTATAAATCTGAATAGCAAAGTACCATTAGTGAAAGGTGAAAAGCCCCAGACATCCTTTACCTCCCTACTATGCAAGGTAATATTAAGTTCCTAACCTTCCTGAAGAGTCTGGCCCAACCAATAGTAGAGCCTTAGGTAAACGGATTCGTCTTTGATGCAATTCATGTAGTGAAGCAACAAAGGGTTTGTTAACACTGAACCCATCCGGGAAGGAAACTGCAAGAGAAATGCAATTAAAAAGAAGAGTTATTCAGTATTTACATCAGCAAATTGCCAGAGAAACTCATTCTGCCAGAGCTGTTCAATCCTTCTACCAGTAACGAGACCACCTCCAGGACCCATTTGTCAAGCCCAGGTAGGACTAGATGCTCTATTAGAACTAGATAGCCCACACACTGTTCACATAACAACTGGGCTTAGAGGAATAACCTTTGATGTCTCAAAACATTCAGTGACCTTATCAAGACCTGCCAGAAACTCACCTCTAGATGGTGGATATTCTGTAGGAGCTGAGGAAAGGTCTGCAGCTGCTCCACTGGAAAACACTCATCTGTACTGTACAAATCACTGTTCTTTTGCCTGACCTCTTCTAAATGATTTCTATTTGTACTGCTTGCAGGAATCATCAACTGGGTATTCCATTTCTTTAGAAAAGAAACACAAAAGAATAGCAATGACTGTTTCCATTGCAATCAAGTACAGTATTCCCATAAAGACCCTGTTCTGCAAAAAAGGCTTTCATTAGAATGGGAATGCTGGATTTCCGTTTAGCTCCTCCACCCTTCGCAGTGCTGGAATAAAGCCTGACTCCCGTTATTTGCCAATATTCATAATGAAAACAGCTGTTTGGCACCTTCTAGGGTCTACCTTAGGCCCACAACCTACCCTTTTCCGTGACCGAGGTTGAGCGGTGCCTAAAAGCAGTGGCTGGGGCACTGGAGAGTTTTTCTGCTTTCTTTGCCTTATTGTTTTGATTGCTGCTTTCCATGGGCCCTCTGCATTCTTGAAGTAAGTCTGAAAACACAAAGCAGACATCTATGCAAGAAGCCAAACTAAGACAAAGTGACAGAAAGATCAGTTTCTATTCTGATAAAGTCACCACAGTGTTTATACACTCAACTCTGCTTGACAGACCAAACAGCAAGGTTTTCACAAAACTCTCAGTTTTGTGCTCTTATTTGCTAGAGTCCTCAGCTTCATTACCTTTTGCATGTAGCTCAACAGTTATGCTTTTATTCCCTTCTGAAATGATGTCCCGTTTTTTAGAAGAGATCTCTAACACTTGAGATTTATAATCCTTATTCAGGTAAATCAGTAATTCATAGAGTAAATCTCAAGTATACGTTAAAATAAAAATGACCAAGGTATGCTTATACCAAAGTTACTGGGAAGGCTTCCCAAGGTCAGCATCAGTGATATCCACCAAACAGAAAAATCCAGTGAGCAACCAAACTCTCAAATTAATGCAGCTACTACAGAAAACAAAGAAAATTGGAAAAATGAACCCAACACCTATTCTGCATAAAACTTATTTTCTGTCACTTCAGTTGCAATTGGTCTGTAAATTCTAACTGAGTGCTAAAGCATCACAAAAGTATTCAGATTGGTTTGAGCCCAGGTAATCAAGCTTTTATGACAAAAGTTAATACAGTGTGCTCATAAAAAACAGTTGAAGATAGTTTTGGGTTTTAACCTTCACCACTAAATCATGCTGTAGCTTAAGCAGAAAGCTCGGTACAAGCAGTGTTGTGAGTATTGATTCCAAGTAGACTAAATCTAATTCCTTACCTTTGTTTTTGCAGGAAGGATTATGGTCACCAGCTCAGGACAAAAGAGCTTGTAAAGTGATAGTAGAGCCTGCAGATGAGATCTCATTCCCTGCCAAATGCAGAACAAGAGGAAAAACATGTGAAGTATGTTCTTAGTGTAGAAATCACACACTGTATTCTAGAAGCAAAAACCCACCACGGATTACTAAATGCTTTCTAAAGCTACATGTCAGTAAGTGACCATCGATGAACAACTGAAAAAGAAAGGAAGAGCAGAAACTGCCAATGAAATACCACAGGAAGAGGACTGAAGAAGGAACTTTGTGTAGTCATAACTAATAAGAAGGAATTTAACTATCAAAACTATGAAAAATAGTCTCCTGCCATCTAACTGCTCAAAAATACTACACCTACAGTTTTTTCTTACAAAGAGCACAGATCCCCCACAATCTTACATTTCTGAATCATTTTTGATACCACTTGAAAAAGATGATTAGAAAATTAAAGATGTTATCAGATAAATGAAGCCACCCCTTGCTCCAAGGATTTTACTACACATAGCCATAAAATGTATAGCTGTGTGCAAGTCATTGCATGGGCTCACAAACACAAATGAAAACTAGGCACGTACATGCAAGACAAACAAGCCCTGATGCTACAAAGACTACAGCCTACAGTTCCAGTCTAACCCTGTCCTCAGACACTAACCCCTCTGCTCCATCCTGTAAAGACAGCAGTCTTACAAGCCACATGTCAAACTCTACAAGATTCAAATTAAACTCACCATTTTTGCTTGGAGGTCAAGCAGTCTCCTAACCCGAAAAGGCTTGACTGGAGATACAATTAAGAACATAACACATTTTAAGAACACTGTATCAGACATTTAAGCAAAAATTAAGTATCATGTTTATTATAGAAAGCCCTTGCAAAGGAAGCAGAACCAGTCTTATTTCCAGGCTAATAGACAGTTTCCAATCCAGAAAGTGCTAGACAAATCAGGCTGAACTACCACTACCACTCATACTTCCTGCCTAAAAAGCAGTATATTGGCTGATCACTGCATTAGCTCCATTGGAAGAAAAGTTGATGCCAGTAAACAGAGCAAGAAACAAAATGATATTCCATCTCATACAATTGGATTGACTCACCGTTCTCCTTCCTGGTGAGCAAGTAGAGTACGTGGCAGACGTAGGGGCACTGCAAGGAAAAGGCAGCAATAAACTATCCTGCTGGTGCTGCTGGACCAGGAAACACTAAAGCGACATACAGGATTCACAAGCTAATGTTGGTTTATTCAGCTGACTGCCTCAAGTCATCCTTGTGTCCCCATGGGGCAGAGCACACCTTACTTCCCTTAGGAAGTAGCATAGTTTTTAAGTGTCACATGTGTCAATTTTATTTAGAAACATTACCTGCACTATAGCAACCAAGCTGTTCAGTGAGCTTGAATCTTGTTATGGGAAACATGGTCTGGACATTTTAGGAGTCAGCAGTTGAAAAAAAAAAAAAATCACATTTTCAACTAAGAAAGGCACCTTAGAACCAAAATAATTCATTAGAGCTTCTATGAGGCTGTAAGGGGCTTAAACTACCTTCACACCAACTTTGGTGCACTTTCTAATTGGCCCATCATGCCTGAAAATGCTGCTTTAAACAGTAAGAACTTTAATCCAGTTTTATGAAAAGAATATTACCAATGTTCACCTAAAACCATTAAAAATTTTACAAGAAATATAACTCACAGCCTTGGGAACTTTTTAACCACAAAATAGCCTAAACTAAGAATATCTGCCAAACATGACCACCCAGATCATCTTAATGTGAACTGAATCCAAACATTTCAATATTCCAGGGCCCGGGTTTTACAGTAGCCATATAAGAGAAATGTTCTGATTGTTCATTCTCATTTAAACTAAATTTCAAATCAGTTAAGTAAAACAGCATTTGGAGTTTCTCACCTTTAAATCAACATTGCTCTAAAAGGTTTTCTTTTTGCCCAAGGTATGCAAGTCAGTTTCTCCCCAGAAGCAGGAGACTTCACCTGCTGATTTGTGACACCAAAGGCATTTCCAGAGACTGCAGCAGCATAGTTACTCTTGGAAATTTAGACCAAATATACGGACACTCTGATGCAAAATAGCAATTCTCGGAAATGTGTTTAAACAACCAAACCACAGCATTGAAACAGAAATAATCCTCCAGTACCTCCCTGGTTCTGAATCTAAACCACCCAGCAACCTTCAAATGCAAAATAAAAAAACAGAAAACAAATTCCACACATCAGAAAATGGTCTCTAACCAACAGCTACTCCAGACTAATTCTAACATGAATACTACTAATGAACAGTTAGGTTTATTTTTGTCAATACCATATATTCTTCAGCTCTCCTTACCATCTTCTCATCTTGCAGGAAGTAAAAGAAGAAACCATAGAGGGCATGAAGCTCTTCCTTGTGATCAATGAAGTCAAAAAATGTGATCAGCCATCTTAAAAAGAGCACCTGCAGAGAGGAAAAAAACCCCATATTACATTAAGTGATGGGCAAAAGCCAGACAGACCAGTCACCAGCCAGTTTAAGAGACTCAATCACTAAGGATACATGCTACTCTCAAAGACAACATAGGTACTGATGAACAGAACTGGGCTGATTCAGCTGTGGAAGAATGTCTGCCAAGAGCATCAATTGCTAAATCAGAATGGGAAAAGCAGCTCAGTTCTGAGTATGTGGTAACCCTCAAACATGATCTGAGGGCCCCTCACTACAAGAGGGTCATTCAGGTGCTGGAGCATGTCCAAAGAAGGGCAACAAAGCTGGTGAAGGGTCTGGAGCACAAGTGTGGTGAGGAGCAGCTGAGGGAACTGGAGTTGTTTAGTCTGGAGAAAATGAGGCCCAGGGGAGACCTTATCACTCTGTACAACTACCCGAAAGGAGATTGTAGCAAGGTGGGGGTCAGCATCCTCCCAAGTAGCAAGTGATGGGACAAGAGAAAATGGCCTCAATTTGTGCCAGGGGAGGTTTAAATTGGATATTAGGAAAAATTCCTTCACTTGAAAGGGTTACTAAGTACCGGAACAGACTGCCCAGGGAAAAGGCTGAGTCACCATCCCTGGAGGTATTTAAAAGATGTGTAAATGTGGCACTTGGGGACATGGTTTACTGGTGAACTTAGCAGTAAAGGTTTACAGTTGAACTCAATGATCTTAAGGGTCTTTTCCAACCTAAATTATTCTGTGATGCAAACCTTTGAGTAGACTATGTGAGGACAAAAAGGACTATTTTGCTAATATTACATCATGCTGCCAAGGCCAAGGCACACAGAACCTAAGGGATACCCTGCTGAAGTTGGTCAGGAATG
>NW_009933104.1:0-3147 GCF_000696875.1 Nestor notabilis | reverse complement strand
AGGAATGCCTCCCATAGCTGAAATATTTCACAGAAATGTTGCCAGAGAAATCATTCTTAAGGAATTCAGAGATACAAGACACACAGGAGCTGTGCAAATTTCCACTCACACTTAAATAATGCCCTCTGTTCCCACTGCTGTTCCAGCAATGGGAGTGTCTGCCAATCTTTCTGAAGGACAGTATCTTTATGTAAAACCTTTTAATAACCTCAGGATTTTTGCTTCCTGAAAAAATCTGTCCTCATCATTCCTATGCAGAAGCAATAACTACTGTAAACATTTACTGAGTTACCTGGATGTTGCTTGAGCATTTGCTGACACAGAGCCAAGATACAGATGAAACCACAGAAGTTTCTGGTATTACTGAGTCTGGAATTAGGCTTTTCAGCAAACGAGTATTCACTGTATCAGCTGGAAAACAAACAATTTAAAATAAGATGACGCTCATGAAGCAGGTTCTTCAATATGGTTCTGCAGCTTTGCTCAAAATTCCCTCTAGACAAGCTTATTCAGCACTTCACTGCTTAAAGAGCACACACGAATCTAGTGGGGACTTACCTACACCTTGAAATGATGAGAAATACTCCTTTCCAGCTTATAGAAAATGGAATATTGAGTATTTCAATATTGAAACAGCTTCATATTCTTGGCAAGGCAACCAAAAATAACACAAACTTCTGGTAATACTAAACAACTAATTCCTCAGCAAGAGTATATGACTATAAGCCAAGCATCAGCAGATCAGTGTTCTGGAGAGAACCTAGTGATTTAAATCAAGAAAAGCACAACACTACTCGCATAATGGAGAAAGAATCCTGTATGCTCCTCTTGTGTTGGAAGGGAAAGTTTAGGGTTTTTTTCTCTGAGTATTTCATTATTTAGAGGTACAAATGGTGGCCACCATGTCTAAGAAAGCAGCATGAGAGCTGCACTCACAATGCTGAATTGATTGTTAGGACAGCATTTTAATTTGAGCAAGTTTCACTAAAACAACAGGTCAGTTTGTTCAATTATTTTGATCTTGGGTAAAAGGAACCTACACAAACAGTTACAACAAAGAAAAGACAATGTCACTTTCAGCCTTTCAGACACCTGCAACTCTGGAAAAAGGAAATAAGCTTTTCAAAAAATATTTGTAACAAGTAATCATATTTTTAGGATACCACCCCCCTGTAGCAAGAACTGAGGTTATTTTTAATGAGAACTCAGGAATTATACCCATGCATCTCAGAAAGATGAATTTTACGCTAAAGTACCTAACAATACAGTCCCCATAAACACGTTATCTCAAGCAGGTTTGATCAGAGGGGAAAAAAAAAAGTCATTCACAGAAGATACATTAACAGTATATAAACATTTACCAAGTTTGCCACTGAGTGCTGCATTTAGCAACACATCAAATGCCTCAGGGGGTAACCCTCTTTGCAGGGCAATGCTTTCCACAGTAGCCAAGTGTCTCTGCAGAGCACTATTCCTTTTCAGTGAGATGTGGTCTTGAACTAGGGGAAAAAAACAAAACAAAACAAAACAGGACAAACAAGGATGAAACAAGTTCTGAATCGAAAATGAACCATTTAAAACTTCTCTGAATTGCCCCTACATCTATCCTTTTCTGTTGGGTTCATTACGTAGTAACAGAAAGGGAAAATCTTTTCAAGCTCGGGCAGCTGACCTGAAAACTGCTCTTACCTTTTGCAAAGTAGCTCAAAGCTGGCTCAAGGGAGTCTTGCTTGCTATTAGCTTCCTGGTCATTGAGAGATTGATGATCCTGGACACTTTTTTCAGGGTCAATTGTCCCCCCTTTCCGCCAGGCAGAGAGATCAGACTGGCTTTTCTGGCGATCTTGCAGAGGCTGCTTTGGGGTCCCAGAACCCTTTTTGCGCTGCATCTTTTCAGACTCCCAGCTGAGACTGAAGAATTTTACTCATTTGTCACATGGGTTCCAATCCTTCATTACAGAGAAGCAAGAAAATAGATAAACCTCCAACAGCTGAAGAACATCAAAGAGCCAATTCCCTGCAAGAACAGAACAGATTTTACAGGGATTCCGCATAACGTAACAGGGTAACTTCAGAGGAAGTTATTTAGAGCCACCTGCCCCCCAAAAGGTCATACAATATACTCAGAAGGTGCACAGACAACAAGGTATCAAAACTCCATTCTTTCTTTGATTCAAAAAAGGGAAGAAAACAAATCACAGGTAAAAGTGAACACAAACTCCTTTCAACTGTAAATGATACAATAACATTTCATATAGTGTTTTGACCCAAACCCTAATGTAATCAGAAAGTTGGCAAAACACAATCCACAATTTTCTTCTGAGTTTATTCTGTACATCTCAGTTTCATCACCTGTATTGCATATGTCAATGTAAACAGTCAACAGGCCATGCTTTCCTTGCAATGTACAGATTTTAGATGATCATAACACTTATTTCCCTATTTTACAAAAATTAGATTCTTCTTCAACCTTTCTACATAACAGCTAAGATTGAAAAAAAATACATATTTTTGGTAAACTTCCCAGTAAACAGAAGAGCTACCAACACTGCAGAACCACCCAGCCCTGCGTGAAACACAGCCATGAAAAGCAGCATTTTATTCCTCAGTATGCTGAAAAGATCAACCTTTTACCCAGAAAATGTGAAATTTTGCTACAACTTCCTGGATTTGTTAGAGTATAATGCATGTCCCTGGATTGCTGGAGCCTATCCTTTTGCTGCCAAGCTTTCCCAACACAATAATCCAGAATGTTTTTCAACTCATACTCCCTCTTCAGCTCACACTTAAGATGTTAGAATCATCCCTATTTTCCTATAGGTTTGTCATTTCCCTGTGCAGCATACCAGGAAGCAGAGTGAGCCAACAGCCCTCAGTTACCACGCTCTGGAGTACAGCAACAGCTTTCCCATGGACTCCTTGGCACCTGCTCCACCTGGTTTTAGAGGGGTTTATTTAGTTTCCTTTTGTCTTGCAGGATTTCTGCCAGAAAGGTTTGGTGGGGACGAGCGCGTCACCAGACTTTAAAGCAGAACTAGCAGGCAGGCTGTAACACCAGTTCTTACTAACAGCGAGCCCACCACCGCACAGCTCTTCAGTCCTAGGCTGTTCCACAGGGATACTCGGCACGAACAGCCCGTCCCCTCCT
>NW_009933103.1:71951-96726 GCF_000696875.1 Nestor notabilis | reverse complement strand
CCCGCTCCCCTTCCCGGGGCTTTTTCTTCTTCTTTCCTTTTTTTCCCTTCTCTAATTTTCCTCCCGAACGGTGGGTGGATTTTTTTTTTCGTTTTTTTATTTTTTTTTCCATTAAAACGACGCCCCCTGGAGGAGACTATTCCATAAAAAAAAAAAAAAAATTAAAATTGGGGAAAAAAAAAAAAAAAAGAGGAAATATTTTGCTATTTCTTATTTTCCACAGAGTTGGGGCGGGGGGTTTGGGGCCCATCCCTGCAGCCTCGGGGCGCGTCCCGCTGCTCCCCATCGCCTCAAATCCCGATTTTGTCCCTTCGGATTCACAGCCCAGCTCTTATGGAAATGAAAATTAAGCTGGAATTTGAATGAATTCAGGTTTCTGTGTGTCCCCCAGCACCCGGGTCTTTCGGGAGGAGAAGGGAGCAGGGTGCTGGGAAGGGAAGTGGATCAAGTTGGAGACGGGCACCCGGGGGCTGGGAGCTGCAGTCAGGGATTAGTTTGGGAAAGTGGGAGAATTGCTGTTCCGGAGCAATTAGGAATTGTACTTCATTGTAATTTTGAACTTGTGCAGCACAAAACTGATTTTCTTCAATTTTGGGTGGGTTTTTTTTTCTTCTTTGCTGCAGTGCTGAAAGTTATTTGTGTCAAATGAGTTTTTCAGGAAAATCAGAGCCCAGAAAATTTGCTGTGGACACACCCAAATTTTCTTTTTTTTTTTAATTTTTTTTTTTTGGGGGGGTGATTTTGGATTTCATGCAAAACTGCTCTGAAACAATGAGCTTCTTAAACACAGGCCAGGAAAACACGAGGACAAGCAAAATGAAGAGTCGGATGTCAGTTTTATTTTTGAATTTCTTGGCTTTTCTGCTGGTTTCTCCTGGCATAATTAAAACATACTTTCCAGCATTTCATTTCCTACTTCTTTTGTAAAGAAAAAAATTTCCATAGGAGGGATTTTAGTTGGGTTTTTTTTCCCCTTCTTTTATAAAACACACTGTATCAACTCCAGATCCTGTGGCTCACACAAATCTAGTATTTACACAGGTTTATGATAAGGTCCGCCATGATATTATGAATATGCATAATTAACAATATTGTGAAAAAAAGAATTGCAGATTTAGTGATTTTCATTTTTTTTTCCTTTAAACCAGCAAAACTAAAGTGCTTTTAAAGGGCTCAGCCAAGATATTTTTTTTTCACAATTTCAAAATCCTTTTTCTCCTTGACTTCCTATAAATCCTTCCTGGAGTTTGAATTGAAAATCTTTTATTTTTCAATAATTTTTTTTTCTTTTTTTTTTTTTCCTTTTTTTCGTTTTTCTGTTTTAAGGCTGTTCCATTCCTATTATTTTGCTGTTATGGGGGGCCTGTGAGTTCTGGACTGTGCACACACTAGCTTATTATTGTAGGGTTGCCCTTGAATACTGGGGTCTTGGTATTGATCTTTTAAAAAATAAATAACAAAAGAGCACTGAAACACGCATTGTTTCAAGAAAAAAGCAATATAGGAGAGAGACGTGGCCTTTCCCCCCCAAAGTGGGGGAGGGAGAGGAAGGGAAAGATTAGGTCAACATTGAGTTTTACCAACCTTGACACAGTCTCCTCTCTAAAATGGGGACAAAATAGCAAGATGGCTGGCTCACAGCTGCAGCAGTTTGGGGTTTTTTTGGTGTTTTTTTTTATTCTTTATTTTATTTTTTTTTTTTTTTCCAAAAAGGCATTTTTAAATTTTGAACTCAGAAGTGAGTTCCTGGAGCTGCCGGGCAGCAGATGCTGAAATCTGGGCGCTTAAAAGAAAAGATTAAATTTCAATCGAGAATTTATTTTTAAATCTGAATCTCAAACCCCTGAAGTTTTTTTGTTTTGTTATGATGTATTTTTTTTTCCCCAGTTTTGCTTTTTATTTCACTGTAACTTGATAATTGCTGTAAACGAGGCAGGAGTGGCTGGTGAATTCAGGGGGGGCTGTTTTCTCTCCTCCCCTTTATTCATTTCACGTATTCATTTCAAAGTGGGGGGGGGTGATGGAAAAAATTGACAAAGCAGGAGAACTGTTGGGTGGAGGAGAAAATGCTCTGAAATGTCAACTTTATGTTTTTATTTTTGCATTTATTTCCCTCCCAACTCCCCTGAAAAGGAGCCACCCTCTTCCTGAATCTGTCTTTGAAGCGAGTACCTCAGTGGCAGAGCAGCACTGGGGCAGTTAGAGTGGGGTGCACACATGGGTAAAGATGACACACAATGCTCCAAATTGGATTAAAGGATCCCAGAGAATATTTTATTCATGGTTTTATCCAGGAAATGTTAATGTGGTGGTTTTTCCATCTTCTTGTAGTCCAAGAATTCCCTTCCTTGAGTTGCACCCCGTAACTTTCATGTAGTCTGTGGTTATACCCAAAGAAACTGTTTAGCTGTAATTTATTTTTTTTTTTAATTTTAATACCTTTATTTTCCAAACTGAGATCTTCTGATGCTGCTTTTTCTCTGCCTGGCCCCACACCCTCACCCCAAGATCTGGGAGGTGACACCATGGATGTACTTTGGAATTGAGGGACACACACTGATGGGTGCTGCATATTAATTACAAATCATGACATACATTCAATTTTGCGTTTCAGTGTCAAGATTTAACGGTTCCGTCTTTAAAGTTTTCATGCTACCATAAAATAGAGGATTTGAAGCTTGGAAGAGCCTGGTTTATGTCTGTTTAAAACTGTTTTCAGCAACTGTGGGAATTCAGTGAATTTTGGAATGGGTTTGTGTGTTGCACATCTGCTCTGCAGAGAGGAAAATGCGATGCCATAGCACTGGGCTGCAACTTGTGGGGATGCTGTCATACCGTAGGTGTGCACACCACAACCTTTCCAATCTTTAACTCTGTGTAGATCAGTTTCTTTTAAACAACGGCTTCCATTATATGTTCCGCCAGTGATGAAAAGCTGCGCTTGAGGTTATAATGGGTTTCTGAATCTCACCTTTCTGTGTGCTGGTGTCCTTCCAGCAGAAACCTCCTCCTGCTGGAAAAAGATTTCATAATTTGTCATAGCAGTCTTGCTTTCAGGGGGATTTTTTATTTCTTATTCTGGAAAGTTGATCAATATTTATCATTTTAGAAATTGCTCTTTGCCAGCCTGGAAGGGGGAAGGGGAGGAAGGCAGAGCCACACCAACAGATTTCTTGTGACATCAGTGAAATGTGTTTTGCAAGAAAAAGAAAAATTTCAAGTACCTCATCCTTGCTGAGGGCGAAAATAGGCATATTTTCATCCCTGGATGAAAATAGACATAATATTATTAAAGTAGTAGATAATATTTACACAAGCGCCATATAAAACCTTACGAGGCTCTTCACATAACTCCAGAATAATTTAAATCTATATCACTGCCATAATGCAATGCTGTGAATAGTTCAGTTCACGGTGCAGTCACGTGGCCCTGGTGGTGCACAGTCAAGTTTGCAATTCTGCAAGTGCCGGGGTGAAATTAATTAAGCAGTTTGTGCCTGCTTCTTCGGATGCTGTGTCTGTGGAAGGATTTAGACCTCACTGTGATGTGGTGGCTCTTGCTCCCTGGTGCCAGCTGGTCCCTGTGGCACAGCTCCAGGTGGGTGAACGGTGTTGGGAACTGCACTTCCAGGGTCCTGGCATTGCGAGTGGAGCCTCAGTGCTAGCATCTTGGCCATCGCTTGGATTTTGAAGTTGTGGCGGCCCCATCCCTGGCAGTGTTCAAGGCCAGGTTGGACACAGCTACTTGGAGCAACCTGCTCTAGTGGAAGGTGTCCCTGCCCGCAGCAGGGGGTTGGAACTGCATGAGCTTTAAGGTTCCTTCCAACCCAAACCAGTCTGTGATTCCATGGTTTTGGGAATGGCATGGTGCAGGTGTTATCCACATATGGGAGTGTATGGTTGCCCAGCCCAGGTAGCTTCTGTGGGACTACGTGCGTGCCTGAAGCATGTTGCATAGGCAGAAGGGTTTGCTGGATCCCGCCGTGCCTGCTGCTGTTCCACGGGGCGCTACGGGTTGCTTCAGTTCATGCTTGGATCCACATCAGCAATAACGTGCGTGCTCATCGTGCTGGGGGCTGTTATTGGCCAGGGTCAGTCGTGCAGTCGTGGGGAGCTGCCCATGAACATCAGTTCTGTCAGAGGAGCCGTTTGCAGGACTGGGCCCTGTTTGTACATGGATGTGCCGAGTGGGACTGAGATGAGAGGGCAGTGGGAAGAGGTGCCTGAGCAGGGACTGCAAGCATGACTGAGGCTGTGGTTGTGGTTTGGTAAGGGACATGAGAAAATGGTACCAGGAAATACGTATTTCTTGTAATTTCTATATTTCTGAGCATCTTGAATTACATATATTTAGAATTTCCCACTTACAGATTCAGTTTGGCCACACCGTGTTTTCTGGGGAAGAAGTTTCTAATTTTTAAAGGTCTTTTATGGATTAATTGCTAGTCATGTGCCTCCTTGTTGCTTTTGTTTGGTTCCTTGAATGTCTCTTGATTATTTTGTGCTATGTGATGCCAATTTAGTGGTTAACTAGTATGCAAACTACATCTGGACGTGTTGACTTTGCATTAACAATCATTGATTTGTCTGGAGCAAGGGAACAGAAATGAATGATGCTGTTTACCGTGGATAGTATATGAAAAATAACCATTTGTGATGTGTCTCTCATCAGTGGCACATGGTTCTGGTGTAACTTGTCCCAGCCTTGTCAGCAGTCAGAGCTAAGCCATGGCACCAGGAGTGGGAAGAGGCACCCAGGAAGGCAGCAGCACATGGTGTACAGTGAAGGGGTTGGGTACATGTTGATATATAATACATATGTAATATGTAACTTGGGGACATTATGAAGAGGATGCAGACTTTAATAATCATAAATAATAAGCAGCAGATGGGGTTAATGGGTGGCTTTAGTGACAGCTGATTCTCTGCAAAGCCCATGACTGCAGCAGCGCAGTTGGCTCTGGATGGAGCAGTTTGGTGCCTCCTGTCCTCTGCCTGGTCTTGGGAAGCTGAGATGCATCCACAGCTGCTGCATACTCAGGTGAGTCATGGGATGTAGGTGGCATTGCTACATGCTTGTGTCTTCTTCGGAAGAAGAGAAAGGCTGGAGGAGTTGCCATTTTTGTGGAGCAGGTACCTTCCCAAGGCACATGTGTGTTGGAGGTGTCAGAGCTGCCAATGCTCCACTCCTTGGGTAGTGTGTTTGTAAAGGCAGGGTTGCTTTCCCTTGGTTGGTGTTGGATAGTTAGACCTTGAATCTGCCCTGCTATAGTCCTGGGCCTTATTTGCTGTCTCCTGTTGAGTGCTCTCGTTGTCATTAGTGGGACTGGTGGTGTGTGAAGTTTAGTGGAAGCCCTGGTCTTCCTTTTGGGCTGGGGTGAGCAGTCTGGGCGCTTTCCACATGGAATTTGCTTTGCTAGTCTCTGAAACATGCATATGCTGGTCAGATACCAAAATGATGGATGTAGGTGATCTGTAACGCGTATTTCATACACTGATGCTACTGAGTGTGTGGAGGTGCCAGGCAAGCTGCATGATGGCTTTTCTGAGTTACTTGGGTTTTACTTGTTTTACTTGTTGTGGTTGCCTTATCCCTGGCAGTGTTCAAGGCTAGGTTGGACAGGGCTTGGAGCAACCTGCTCTAGTGGAAGGTGTCCCTGCCCATGGCAGGGGGTTTGAACTGGATGAGCTTTACGGTTCCTTCCAACCCAAACTAATCTGTCATTCTGAACTTCTTGAGTCTCTGTTGCTTCCAAAGTGTAAGATGTGGCAGAAAAAAGAGATTGAGTAGAGAAAATCCTCCTCTGTACTCTTTGAAAGTGCAGCTGCAAAGTTTCTTACTAGAGGGGTGTATTTGGTGAAGGATATGGCATTGAGAGAGGATATGAGTTGTGTAGAAGTGATATTAGCATATATTTGTCGCTGTCCCCATGTGAAGGGCCTGGGGTGGCCATACATGATGGTTTTCAGTGGTGGGACCAGTCTGACTACCAATTCCTCTGCTAGGGTTGTTCTTCTTGGGAGTCTTTGTCCTCTGTTTCTCTCACTCATATTGCCAAGGTGCTCTGGTGTGCTGTTAACTGCAAAGATTTAATTATATAGGCAAGACGTTCCTTGCTTGTAACTTCGAGTACTCCTACTTGGCATCTATATTTAAATAAGGCTGGAAGTGGAAAAGCGGCATCTGGAGATTTTTGTCTGCACTGGTAACGGGCTGACACAGGGAAATGTGAATGTCAGTGCATGGAGCAGAGGCTGGGGGCTGCCCATACCATTGAGCAGTCACTGTGTGTATGTGTACATGTACGTGTTTATGCATAGGGACGTGTCTGAGGGCCTCATCAATGGAGAGTGCAGATCTCTGGTGAGTCTGGGTGCTGTGTTGGGCTGATGGGTCCATACCAGCAAGGGGCTCAGCAGCTCTTGGTCAGATAACACAGGAGCTCAGGGAACTATTGGTATCTTCTGTAGTAAGTGAGAAATTAGGGATGTTATCACACAAGGTCCGATATCTCAGGAATGGGTAGAAGTGAGAACAGCCGTGTTTGTCAGATGTGTCGATCAGCAGAGGTGAGCAGGGCTCTTGCTGCGATGGGTCATACGTGGTCATGCTTGTGCCCTGATGACACCACTGTGTCTCCAGGGTCTTCAGGTTTTAATACTTGTTGTGATTTCCTTTTACTAGATACACTCAGGCAGCAAGTAATTTTTTGGAAGTTAATTTTTTCTCTGTGTGGGTGTAGGTATCCTTTCCTGCCCCAAAATAGCAGTAGAAGTGAGTTTTAAGAAGCAGTTGGGTATGCTTGTGTTGAAGGCCTGTCATTTAGGTTCTGCTTCCAGTATGGTGAGAACAATTTTAGTACAAGTATTTAATTGCTTTAGACCTATTTTTAGAAGTATTAAACCTCAGTTTTCAAAACTCTGAAACCGAAGGCAGAAGCTCTTCTGGTATGGGAGAGTTGAGAGAGGAACCTGGAGGAAAACCCATGTGGGTTGACCCCACTGAGAGCAGAGGGTGGTTGTAGCCCTTGAGGGCTCGGGGTGCTGTGGAGCTTTTGGGGTGCATGCTTGGAATTAATAAGAGTTATGCTTATTTTGGTGCGTTTTTTTTAATTGCTATTCTAGCTGGCTACACGAGGAGAGGATGAACGAAACCCTATTTTAGTAGATTTGTACTATTTCTTCTGTTAAGTCTGCAGACTATTGGATATAGTTTGGAAACTGAGCTGAGAGCATCCCAGTGAACAGTGAGCAGGTGGGCCCAGTAGGTCCTTAGCTTGAAAGCCAACAACAGCTACTGCTTCCTAAGTGTAAATCTGTCACTGAGGTCTGATGAGCTTTAGTCTGCAGGCTGCAAATCCTGAGTTTTGACTGGCATTTGTGACATTAGTAATTTTGAGGGTGGGAAGGGAGCGCTGTAAGGACACGGGTTAATTATTTGCTGGAAACAAAATACCTTTTTGAGTTTCTGTGTGCACTTTTGAAACTTGTGTAGGGAGGCACAGCTGGATTTGGATCAGGTAACAGGGGATCTGAAAATCCCCTTGGGAATCAGCAGCATTTCTCTTTGCAATCAGGTGATGCTGTCGACAGCAGTCGACGTAGGGCTCTTGAGATGCTGAAGTGCATCCTTGGGGTGACAGTGGTGGCAGTGACACCAGGGGATGGGTCAGGACCTGATATTGTGGCCCTGGGGTTGCCTGGTGGGTGCTTGGTGGTGAGCATGAGCTGGTGGCACCACTACAGGCTGGCAGGGCTGGAGATGAACTTTGTCAGTGAAGGAATTAGTAGTTGAACACCAGGAAGACTGTTCCTGGGTGTGTTTTGACTCTTGCCATGTTTAGACTGCTTCGGGGCATGTGGCTTCAGCTATCTGCTTATGGTTAATGCCGATGAGGCATACTACATATTAACTCTGAGGGAGGGATATTTTTACCTTCTTATCTTTATTTTAGAGGCCTATAAATTTGGCTGCTTGGTGATAACAGCAGTTAGAATTAGTGTTCCTCCTTAATCAGGTTTGTTAGGACACTGCCAGAGAGACAGCCTTGGAGGGGGACCCACTCTGCCACACGCCAGGAGGATGCTGGGCGAGGAATAAAACATGCAAATGGATCTAAATAGCATGAGGTGGAGGCAAAAGAAATCCAGAGCAAGTTTGCAAGGCCCAGGCTGTATCCCACGTGGTCTGGAAACACTGATATGATTTGCACTTCTGGAAGCGGATGGCAGATGTTGGAGGGATGTAGGTGTGAGTCCACTGGAGCATCCTTGGTGGAAATAGTGGTTCCATTCATAAATGAAAAAAAATACCCCAAAACTGAGAAAAGCAAGAGGCCCTTTTCTTGAAAGCGTGCACATGTATTTAATCCTTCATGCCACAGTCATAATTGGTTTAGTTGCTAAAAAGTAGATTTCACTGAGAATGCTCTGTTTGCTTTCGGTTTCTGATAATGTGAAGGAGATACACTCATGCGGTAGGGATGGTTGTTTGACTGGTAAATGTGCTTTCCTGGGTTTATGGACAGCTTTTGGGCCTTCCTACTCCAGCATAAACAGTGTTTGTGATCGTAGTTCATTATGTGCTATTTAAAACGTATGAAATGAGATGTTCCTGTCTACTTTAAGAAGACATATGTCTACGTTTTACAAATTAACCTAATTAAATATATATGGAGAAATTTATGATACTCAGCTCCTAGCATAAGGTATGCAATTAGCATCCACGGAGCCAGGAAGGAATTTTCCGTTTGTATCTTGACTTTTCCTCATAGGATGTGTGGTTTGCCTTTTTTTAATTTTTCTTTTTAAATCTTCAATGCTTTAATTTTTCTTCTGCTGAGGAATTCTCTCAGGGACCAGCCTTGCGGGGATTCAGGCTTGTGGTTAAATTTCCCCACAAGTAACTTTGACTGAAGTCAGTAAAATGGTACCTAATTCCCGTGCTTCAGCCTATCCCTTTGACTCTGCAGGACAGAAGGATTTCATTTTGTTAAGGGAATATCATCATGAGCAAAATAGCATTCTGGAGGGAAAATGGCATTTGAATATTTACATTTTTGAAGCCTCTTCCTTCCTCTCACCCAAAAATAGAAAAAAAAAATTATCTGTCTCCTCTGGATTTATGTAATTTTCAAGTGTTTGGCCAGTGTTGTTTCCAAAACACACCGTCCCTCCACCTTAACTCCTGATGGCAAGAATACCCTTACACAATAAGTACAAAGAATATATTCCATTAGTACACGCTTTCATTTTGAAATATTCTGGCACCAGAAAGAATACATTTTAGTTTCTTTTCTGCCAAAGTGTTGGGGTTTCTTCTTAATATTTCAAGTTTGATCACGTTATAATAGTGTGTTATATAAATAATCATTTGGTCTATTTTGCATATCAATAGTTCAATCCATTTTACTCACAAAAAGCCTTTTTTCCCCATAAACATCCCCACTGTTCCATCCCAGAAGGTACTCTTTATTAGCAAAACCAACCAAGTAAATGACGTTCCCAGCTTAGCTATTTTAATGATTCCCACAAACCCAAAAAAGCAATAGGAAATTTTTCAAAAGCAAACTGCAGAAATCTTGGGGGTTTTTTTGGGGACATCGTAACTTTTAAACTTTTTGTCCAATTATTTTTGTCCAGTTATTAGATTTTTCCAAGTAGACATTGCAGTGAGCTGTAAACTTGAAGAATTTGGGACTGTTCTTTCCCCAGGGATTTAAAGGTGACCCAAAGCTGACTCAGTGAGCCAGGACCCAGCAAACACACTCTCTCTGTTACTAATTTCTGTGCAAGAATTATTAATAATTCTGCGTGGAGAAGGTGAGAGGTTGGATTATAAGCATTTTCGCCCTCTTGGACACCTCTAAGGATCCATCCTCCACCGTCTTCCTTTGACTTTCTGCATGGCTGTATTTCTCTATATCTGTACTTCAAGGCAGAAGAGATTTTATTCTAAGACAAGTCTCCGAATCTGTCCCTTAGTATGAGCTCTCTGCTATCTCAGATTGAGGTCACTGGTTTCTCCCACCCTCCCTAGATGTTTTTGTGTGTTATGGGGAATGCCTTTTTATATAGAGTCATGGAATGGTTTGGTTTGGAAGGGACCTTAAAGGTCATCCAGTTCCAACACCTTCTGCTAGACTAGACTAGGTTGCTCCAAGCCCCTGTGTCCAGCCTGGCCTTGAAGACTGCTAGGGATGGGGCAGCCACAGCTTCTCTGGGCACCCTGTGCCAGCACCTCAGCACCCTCACAGGGAAGATGAGGTGCTTAAGCCATCAGCAGCTTTGATTCCCAATTCTCCATCACCAGGTGTTGACTGGTGACCAACTACATGCTTTAGAAGCAGGAAACAGTGTTGAAAACTTTTTTTCTGGAGTTCCTTGAGAGCCTGCAGCCTTGCCAGCAAGCTCTGCAGGGCAGGAGCTGTCTTACGCTCATGTCCTCTGTAACTCCAGGTACAAGACAGATGATTTACTGCCAATAGCTTTATTTTCCACTCCAACAGGTATACTGTCCAGCTGTTTCTTTCCCACCTCTGCTCCTCAGTGCTGTGCCTGCCCTTTGGAGGCTCCTGGTATCTTGTCCCCAGGACCTGCTGCAGCCCCTCGTTATGCGTATTCTCAGCAGCCTGGCAGCAGAGGCAATGGTTTGGATAATTGCAGCATCTGCAGTTTATTTAGGCAAATAGGAGCATGAAAAATATTTGCTTTCCTTTGCTTATGGGGTTTATTTTGGGGGTTTAGCTTTGTGAAGCAGTTTTTTCTGGGAAACAATGACCAGCCATCCTCTGTGTCCCTTCTCCTTGCCCATCCTTGGGGTGCTGCTCGTCGGGGCTGTTTATGGACACCCTGTACCACCCTTGTTGTCCTCCTTTTTTACCTTTCTTCCCATTTTCTTTCTG
The DNA here is from genome assembly GCF_000696875.1 of Nestor notabilis. NCBI lineage: Eukaryota > Metazoa > Chordata > Aves > Psittaciformes > Psittacidae > Nestor > Nestor notabilis. Next base: position 85,822 of record NW_009933103.1, on the reverse strand, counting down.
CCAAGATTTTCAAGGTGGGATCACCAGAGCTGTGCCACAGTGCTATGGATTCAGGTTTGGGCATTAGTACATTTTCTGTTTCTTTACTCATAATCAGTTGTTTTGCTGGCTACCATCAAACGTGCACCCACACTGCTGGAGAAGTGCCCTCAGTGTCTCCTCCATGCTTTTGTGAATTCTAATGTCTAATTTAGATACCTTAATTTGTGTGTTGCATCATTTTTCCTCTGGTGTGTTATTTTCTGCAAGACTTAGTGCATGGAGCAGATGTCTGCGGGACCCCACTGTGATAACAAACTATTTCTGCCCTTTATTTTCCGTCTTCTAATCAGTTGTTAATCAATGAGATGACTTCTTACTTCACCCTGTGCATATGAAAGTATCGTGAGTGTGCTCCGAAAGGGCCTTCGTAGAGGAAGGTTGTGGAAGGCTTTTTGGAAATGCAGGAGTGCTACACCCTCACTCACCCGTTTCTACTCACACATTGACTCATAAACTACTGAGTTACTGAATCATAGAATCACAGAATGGTTTGGCTTGGAAGGGACCTTAAAGATCATCTGGGTCCAAATAGAACCAGTTAGAACTATGACCATCTACAGAAGCCTTATTGATTCCTCATGTTTCTTTTTTATCTGTGTGAACACTGATATTTAGTTTTATTGTTTAATTACTATTTATACTAATTTTTCTGCTATGAAAGTGAAGTTCTGCAGTTGTAGTTCCTTGGATCTCTACCTCTTTTAGAACAGTGGGATCACATTCATTACCTTCTGGTTCTTGGATGCTGAGGTTGACACCACTGATTTTTTGGTAGCCGGGTAATTTTAATAGCTTAATGCCTTTCACATTTTGGATGGATACTCTCTGACCCTGGAGTTTTTGGGGGTTCTCTTTGCTATTAATTTTGCTAGGCAGGTCTGCATCTTTTTCTGGTGACCCTGCAGCTTGATGCAGATATTCGGCTCATTCCTGATGAAGAATCCAGGAGGGGAATTGCTGAACCCTGTCACAAGTGAGCACTGGTGCAAAGAAGCTGAGTTTTTATCCTGAGGATTTATCTTTCTTCACTGCTTGATATGTATCAGTATCTGGCACACTTCTGGTGCTGGGTGTTTGATTTTTTTTTTTTTTTTAATTAGGGTTTATTCCTTCAAAATCTTCCTGGATTGTTTTTTTATGGTTTTAAGTGTGGCTTTTGAATGTTTAACTTTTTGTAATTTTGATTTCTTTCTGAGGGTGTCTTTATGTTTCTAATGGTCTTTTCACTCTGCTGTTAAACTATACTTATTTGTTTAAAAAGCCCCTTTTGGTAGATGATAACCATCTTTCAAGTTCTCCACCTCACCTGCAAGCCCTTTTAGCTGCTCCATTAACACTCTGCTAACACATTTTCTCATTGAAGTACCCTTTTCTTTAGTTAAGTGTTAGTGTAATGGACTTTCTTTTGTGTGGCTTTTGTCTTCTGAAGGCACTTCTAGCTGCATGGTGTGTGGGCTGTACAGCAGGGATGGGATTTGGTGGCTTTCTCTTGAGTCACCTTGTGCCACCAGCCCAAAGGTGCAGGAGGAGCAGGAGGGCTGGAAGTGCAGGAGGGCTGTAGTACAGGGGGAGGCAGGCTGTAGTACAGGGAAGAGGAGGGCTGTTTACAGGGGGAGGAGGGCTGTAGGTACAGGAGGATTAGGGCTGTGGGTACAGAGGAAGGAGGACTGTAAGTACAGGAGGAGGAGGGTTGTTTAAAGGAGGAGGAGGGCTGTAGGTACAGGAGGAGGGCTGTAGGTACAGGAGGAGGAGGACTGTTGATACAGGGGGAAGAGGGCGGTAGGTAAAGGAGCAGGAAGGCTGTAGGTACAAGAGGAGGAGAGCTGTAGGTACAGGGGGAGGAGGGCTGTAGTACAGGGGGAGGAGGGCTGTAGGTATAAGAGGAGGAGGACTGCTGATACAGGGAGAAGCAGGTGGTAGGTACAGGGGGAGGAGGGCTGTAGGTACAGGAGGGAAGGAGACTGTAGGTATCAGAGAAGGAGGGCTTTAGATCCAGGAGGGCTGTAGGTACATCAGGAGGAGGGCTGTAGGTGGAGGAGGAGGAGGGCTGTGGGTACAGTGGAGAAGAGCTGTACGTACAGGGTGAGGAGGGCTGAGCGTGCGTTGAGCTGCTTCGCAGTGTCCATGCTTCATCCCTGGCAGCGTCTTGTTCCCTCCTGCTTGTGCCAAGGTTCACAGTCCATGAGCATCAGAGCAGGTCTCATGAACAGCTGCGTTCCCTGACTGTGGCTGAGGGCACAGTGTGGGGAGAGGTCCTGTGTGGGACCCAGAGCAGCATTTCTCCATTTCTGCTTTCACAGATTAACTGAATTCCCCTGTTACTGAAGTTGTATTTCCTGCCTTGGCAGAGACCTGCAGCCTCTCTGGTATTCCATTACATTTTGAGCATCCTTCTGTGCTTGCCGATGCTGTAGCTGTCCTCTGTCTTCCTTGGATGGGTTTCCAGTCCATAAAGGTTCTGGAGAGACCTTGGAACAGCTTCCAGAGTCTAAAGGGGCTCCAGGAAACCTGGAGAGGGGCTTTGGACAAGGGCCTGGAGGGACAGGGCAGGGTGGAATGGCTTTAACCTGCCAGAGGGGAGACTGAGATGAGCTCTTAGGCAGAAGTTCTTCCCTGGGAGGGTGCTGAGGCACTGGCACAGGGTGCCCAGAGAAGCTGTGGCTGCCCCATCCCTGGCAGTGTTCACAGGCCAGGTTGGACGCAAGGTCTTGGAGCAACGTGCTCTAGCGGAAGGTGTCTCTGCCCGTGGCAGGGGGTTGGAGCTGAATGAGCTCTAAGGTCCCTTCCAACCCTAACCAGGCTGGGATTATATGAATTTACTGGAGTCTGCTTTGCTTGTCTGTCAACATAACTTCATCATTCCTATGGACTTTGGATGTGGACTGTAATGCCTTGAGTTGTTGTTTTCTACCTGAATTTGCATGAAGTTTTTCAGAGAAACAGTACATTTATGACCTCATCAGTAGAAAATGCTTCACTTTAACTGGATGATCTTCTACTCGTTTGATTTTCTCAGGCTTTAGTTTAAATAGGCCTTTATATGCTGACATCTGGTTTCATTTTGGTTTTGATGGTGTCTGGCTTTCTTTCAGGCCTCCATCCCCTTTGGTGGAAGCCCTCCTTTAGATCCCACTTCACAGCCCTCCTGACCTGCCTGGCCATACAGGTGGATCCTTGTGGGATTTGAGAGGATTTCTGTCATTCACAGGTGCTTTTTAGCAAAGGATGGTCTCTGCTGTGAAGTAAGAACCATAGTCTGGGTTTAAAATTGGTCTAAAACTCAGATACAGCTTGTGTTGTGTAGGACCCTGAGCTGCCCTCTCCTGCCTTGTATCCCACTGGCCATCCTCCCACGTGAGGAGGCTGAGCCAGGCAGCACTGTGCTGGGAAGGATTAAAGAAAAATAGGTGAAAAATAGGGGGGAAAGAAAAGAGTGAATTACAAAAGGAAGAGATGACAATTATTCTTGAGTTAAGAGTTATTATCAAGTGCAGAGAATTGAGAAAGGAAGTTAAAAACACATGGGAAAAAAAAATCTGTGACTGTCAGCGCAAGGAACAGTAAGAAAGTGTTTGTATTATGAACAAAAGAAATTCTAATAATGGTTTGTATAGACTTCTCCTGACTGAGGAGAGGTAAAATGCATAATAAAGCAGAAAAACTAGACATGTTTAATAAATATTGCTGTTCCCTATTTGTAAGGAAGAGGTATGATACACTTGCAGCCCATGTGCTGAGGAGCTTCCAGGTCCAGCGTTAACCAGGGCTGGTGATCAGAGGCTGATGATCACTGGGGGCTCTTGTGGGGTCTGGTCATTGGGTTTCTGTCTTCTCTTTCTCTTGTAAGGCTTGGATGTAGTGAGAATATTTCAGAAAAAATGGCTAATGCTGCTGTTGTACTGTCTTCGTCAGTGTGGGGATGAGGACTGGCAAAGCAAAGGAGTGCATGAAACGTAGGGGAGGAGGTGATGGGCATGTGAACTTGAATTTGCTCTTTAGCAGAAGTAATGGCGGAAGTGTCATTACCCTCTGGTAGCATCAAGCTGGTGTGAAACAGGTTGTGAATGGAGTCTTGGATGGCTACATGCATCGCCAGTGGCCCTGTGGGGACCGGCTCCACCTCCCTGGGGGCTACTGGTTCTGCTTGCAGATGGCTGAAGGGTTGGTGGAAATGAGGTTACAAGGATGTGTAGCTGCTCACAGGGATTTAGATCGTTGGTTAGTCTGCATCGGGTGAACTTTGATGTAGCGGATCACAGAATTCGTGAATCTGGAGGTGAGAGCTGGAGGGAGTGCTTTGGGATGGGGAGTCCAGAGGAGGAGCAGAGTTGCCAAACCAGGCTTTGGGGTGGGAAGGGGACAACTGCTGCAGCATAAGCAATGACACCGAGTCTGTGGAAATAGGGTAATGCAAACTATGGGTGTGCAGAACAGGGGAGCCCAGTCAGAACAGCTCTGCTCTGTTCTCCTGTTGCTTTTGCTTTAATACACTATCCCCATTTCCAGTCCTCTCATTATTTTTAAGAGATGTTGAGAAGCTGGAGAAGACACAGACCATGTGAGTGGAGTGAAAGGAAACCCTCATTGGTATTTCTTCCTAAACATTTGGGGATGTGCACCACATTTTGGGAAACTCTCTCTGACAGTAAGAGTCTTAAAGCAAAAAACAAATCTCATTTGATGGTTTTTATCTTCACGGAGTCAGTTCTCCATGGGTTTAAAAAAGAAAAGGAAAATAAGCAGGTACCAGAGCCCTTCGTTTTAGCAAACTGGAGCAAGAAACAATACCTGGAAACTGCATCCAAACAGTCAGATGACAAAATGAAGTCGCAGAATATTTGGAAGAGTAGGAGTTGGAAATGTTGAGCAGCAGGGGAGATTGGCTGTTAAGAGTAAGCTACCAAGGGAAACTGGACGCTGCATATCTCCATGCTGTTGCTTGTTCTCTGCATCTGTGGAATATGTGTTTCAGAGTTTTCTGGCAGAACGTAGCAGTTAGACAGGGGAGAATTGCTGTTGTGTTGTAAAGAATGGCTATTCTGTGGTTGAAACAAAAGATCTCCCTTTCTGTATCTCTCATTAGTATCCTGTTTCCCAGTGTCCAGTAGCAGATGGTTGAGGAAGGATTGTAAGGAACAGAGAAAATATTGAGTGAGCCTCCCTTTAATGTAGTCCCTTGCTCCTGCCGAATGGACCCTGCATTACTTTCGCTTCCAAACCCTCAGGGATGCTCCCAGCTTTCCTCTGCCAACATCAGGTCATTGCACGTGCGCACGCACACCCCAGCATAAGCCCTTGATGAAAACAATGTACTTGCTTTTTCCCCCCCTAGTAAAGATATAACTAATGAAATTCATAGGTAATCTGCTGTAACATTGAGCACAAAAGGCTATTTGTTTACTTTTTCAGGCAGGAAATGATAATGAATAAGGTAGTTAGGGAACACATGGGACACAGTCATTAAATAATCTGCTTAATATTCCTAATGCAAAAGCGATAGACAAAGCAGTGGAGAGAAGTGTGCTTAAAGCGATATAGAAGAATATGGATTTATCTCCCGAGTGCTTCATGGTCTAGAGGAGGCTTCAGTCCTCTCAGGTATAAGGGGAGCGTATTATAGAAAAAACAGGAGGTATTTACAAACTGCTGTAGAGATCAGAGAGGAAATTTCTCCTGGTGAACTCCAAAATCAGGCAAAAAGCAGCAACTGAGCTGAGGTGGCTACGGGAAGATGTAAAAAGTATTAGAAGCAGTAAGCAGTAGGCTTTTGAAAAGTATAAACAGTCTGGTAAGGAGAAGGGTAGGAAGATCTATTAAAATAAGCAGAAGGCAGTTAAAAGGATAATTAGGAAGGCAAAAAGAAATAGGGAAGATCTAATTGCTAAGAATATTTTGACTTCAAAGCATTCTTTAGATATATTCGGAGCAGACAGAAGCTAGCAGCGGAAACTTGTCCACTGAAGACGGTGATAGCGATTGGAAGCAGGAGATATGGGAATAGCATATTTGTAAATGAGATATTTAATGACCCTGGTAGGTGTTGTGTGCCCCTGATAGGTGTTGTGTGCTCCTGGTAGGAATTGTGTTCCCCTAGTAGGTGCATACACAGGCATACCTGCGTCCAGGACCCTGTTTGTGTCATGTGCTGGGAGCTACAAGTTCAGCAAAGGGAGTTGCAAAACACTTGGGCATGTTCATTTTGTGCTTAGTTTTTAAACTAAGAGGTATGTGCAGCTTGCCAAGGAGCTTAAAGTCTTCTTGTTGCACAACAAAAATGCCTTGTTGCTGCACTCACCTGCTAAGTGTGGAGGTGACCTCATGCTACAGACAGTCCTGAAGGATTAGCTTTTCCTTATGACCTTCATGACTGTCAAGTACACATATTGAGATACACGTATGTGTGTCTGTGTGTGTATATATATATGCATATATTTGTATATACTGTGTGAGAGTGTATATATAAATATTTTGCACAGAAACACAAAGCTTCTCATCTAGAAATGGATGCAGCCTTCCAAGATATGAAGGGGGCTTACAAGGATGCCGGAGAGGGACTGTAGTGATAGGACAAGGAGGAATGGCTTTAACCTGCCAGAGGGGAGATTGAGGTGAGCTCTTAGGCAGAAGTTCTTCCCTGTGAGGGTGCTGAGGCACTGGCACGGGGTGCCTAGAGAAGCTGTGGCTGCTCTGTTCAAGGCCAGGCTGGCCGAGGCTTACAGCAGTCTAGTCTAGTGGAAGGTGTCCCTGCCCATGGCAGGGGGTTGGAACTAGTTTATCTGCAGTTCCTGTCCAACCCAAACCAGTCTCTGATTCTGATTATGAAATATGATGATTTTTGTGTGTTTGTTGTATACTTCACCTTAGAAATTCTCCATCTCTAAGTTCAACAGGCATGTAAATCAGAGGAAAAGGTAATGCCACAAATGAAATGCATTCTGGCTAGAAGTTCCTGAGTTTTGCCTGGGGACAATTTATGCAGTTACTCAGTAAGCTCACTAGATTTAGATTTTCTAGCTTTGATCAGAGTTGCATTTCCCAGCAAGCTGCCCTTGCAATAGACCTGGAGTGTTATAAACTCCTTTGTATGTGTAATTAAAAGCCGTCTTCTATCTTGATATCGTGCTGTGGTTAATGTTTTGTTTAGAGAAATGGGTTGACTTTAACAGGCTGGGAAAGTTGGTGACTCTTCTGGAGGCTGGTACAGGGGCAGATAGATGGGTCTCTGGGCTCCTTCGCCTGCTTACCCTGACCTGGGAAGCAGGATTAGCAATGCTAGATCTTGTTTTGTTCTGGTTTTTGTGCTTGTGAGGATGGATTGCATGTGTTACTATGCTAGGTAAGTTGTCACAGCCTGCAGCAGGGTGGTGGACACCTACTTTTGGGTCTGCCAACATGCCTCATCAGTGGGTGGTCGAAGGCGGATTCCAGGGTTCGAGTTCCTGCTTTTCACCCAGCCGGCACCATCATCTGAATTTCAACAAATTTGGGAGGAAATTAGCAGTGTTTGAAGAGGCTGCAGCGCGCAGCTCCTCAGTTGTGTTCCTGGGGTGCTGTGGTTGCATGGGCAGCGCCTCGCCAATAGACTGAGTTTCCATGTCAGCAAGCGCCGGATGCCTGGTGTCACATCTTGACTGGAGGGTAGAATTTGCCTTGTCAGGAATGTGACCAGATCTATTGTTTGTACATTATGGCTTGTCCCTTGAAACTTTACAACATTTATGCAGAGCATTTCAGAGGCGCAGCATTGCCCGCATGTGTTTAGTTTGGGATTGCCAACTCCATCTGCTTGAATGAGGTGTCCAGCTGTGCACAGTGTTGATGCTGTTCTGCACATCCTGTGCTCCATGTCCTCGTCCCAGAGAAGCCCTTAGGTTGCTGCTCCCTTGCACAATCTTTCCTTTCTTTGCAATGAAACAGCAAGATCCTTCCTCAACATAAATGAGTTAGTGGGGTGGGAGAGGGGCAGCAGCACCCTGGATTCACACCTTGGGGCTCAGGTGTAGCAGATAAGTAGTTAGCCCATTTCATGATGGTAGCAGGATGGTATTCTTTAAGCTGTTACATTTCTAATGGAGTGGAGAAATATCCTAAATATTGAATACTTAAGTTTTCAAATGTGATTTGAAAGGTTTTGTATTGAATGTTATTAGCCCAGATAAGGAGTTATAGTCTTAGGAGTGAAAAAGCTCCTGGTATAGAGAAAAAGCCTGGCAGTGGTACTGGGCAAGTTCCAGCAGGTCTGGAGCGGACGTTTCCATGTGCCCACATGTTTTAATATTAAAGCTCTTTATTTTCACCTGCATTAAATGCTAATGAGAGCAGGGTGTCTTTGGGGCTTGAACTGGAAATTAAGCAAGACAGGAGCGTCCTGCATCTGTCATCGTGCTCTGCTTTTCTTTTTTCCTCAAATCTGATAGACTTTATATTTCATAGACCAAATTCTGATCAGAGGAAAATTGTAATTTGATTCAAGGGGAGAAAAATTAAAATAAAAACCCAATATGTGGGAGATATTTGTGCAAAGGTAATGTAGATCTTGAGAAAAAGCTTTTGTATATCAGCAGATGTAATCAGTGGCAAAGGAAGTTGCGTGTTGTACTAGAAAAGGAAAGGATGGCTATGGAGTCATGGAGCCATCAGCCCAGACAAAGAGATGAAAGCAACAGCTCCTGATGGAGGGGATGGTTGCTAATGAGATGTGGTTACTGTACCAGGCCTTGCTTGTGCTGGAGCTGGCACCGCTGCTGTTTTCAAATCACAGCCTGCTTTGGAGAGGAAAGTGAACATATTGCTGTGAGCCTGCCTGCAGCAGAGGACCTGCTCTCCCTCCAGCTTCTCTGTGCCTGTATGGTGCATCCATCCAGCAACTTGCTTGGACAGAGGAAGAAAAGATCTTACGGTTAGTATTCAGATGCAGGAGGACATGGAAGTACCCAACCTCAAGTCCTGGTGTCTACTGTAGCTTGGCAGACCTAAGCTGCACTGTAGGAAAGTCAGAAATATGTGCTGTGAGTAGTGAAAACTTGACATTTTTGAATTTCAGGTCTTGGTCTTGGATTCTTGTTTGCTCTGCAGTGATCCCAGGGTTAGATAGCCAGCTTGCTGTCTGTACCCCAGGTTTGACTGCTGCAGCTACCAAACTGATGGTGCCAGTCATCAGATGATTTCTTCTGGGAGTAGAGTGACCAGGAGGTGATGGTTTCCACTTGACTAAGGGGCTTAGGTTGAAGCAAAAGCAAATCAGAAGAGGTGACTTGGTTATAAAGTGCGTAAGTTAAGCTGTGGTGAAGAAGTGGCAGGGCTTGTTGTGTAGCTTGGCTTGGATGTGCAGCAGCGAGCCGTGAAGACCCTGTGTGTCAGAGTAGCCCAGACCTGTCCATGTGGTACTGCGGACATGTGCTGTGTCAGCTGGGCTGCTGGCTTGAGGCTCAGGGTGGGCAGGGCATGTTTGCAGGGTCAGAGGAGGACCAGTATCTGTTTCCATGGTGCACATGTGCCATAAGCATCTTTCTCAAACCATGCAGACTCAGCTCTAGGGTCATTTCATTAAGGTCCAGATCACCCCTAAAACTATAGCTCCTTGCTCTTTGGGGTAAGATCCCACCAGCATGTTCATATGGAGGATGGATATCTGTGAACTTTCAGGACCTTTGCTGTTGAAAAGCCTGCAGTTGCTGGATAAGAGGGGAGATTTAGATTAGACATTAGGGAGAAGCTCTTCCCTGTGAGGGTGCTGAGGCACTGGCACAGGGTGCCCAGAGAAGCTGTGGCTGCCCCATCCCTGGCAATATTCAAGGCCAGGTTGGACACAGGGGCTTGGAGCAACGTGCTCTAGTGGAAGGTGTCCCTGCCCGTGGGAGGGGTTGAAACTGGGTGAGCTTTAAGATCCCTTTCAGCACAAATCATTCCATGATTCTGTGATAAATGGGCTGAGCCTTACTGTAGAGCCTGAGTGGTGTTTCAGCATTGGAAGTTGTGCCAGAGATATGCAGCAGAGGAAGAAGCAGGAGATAACAGTGTGTGTGTTTTCCAAAGGGCTGAAGGACAGGCATGCTCGAGCACCATGCTGCCATGGTGGGAAGGATCTGGAGAAGGGAGGTCATTCATGGAGGCGGTGGGAGAAGATGAAGGGTGAGATGTATATGCTGTTGTGCTGAAAATGTCATGATATAATATTTTTGGGGCCAGCCTTGTGGATGGAGCTCACTGATTTGGTTGTTCAAAAGAATATAAAATGAAATCTGTGCCATGCTGATACCGCTGTTCTCTCCCCATATGCTACAGTTGGGTACCAACTCCCATCAGCCCAAATGAAAATGAAGGGAAAGAAAAGGGTGACTGAAAGGAGGCCTTTGATGTGCCTTTGGGATCATGGCACATGTGTGAGTGGCTGCAGCAACATCACCTTGGGATGCAGGGCATTGTTTTGGGACTCATTCTCTTAGGAGACCTTGCACTGGGAAAGCATATCTCTGGAGCACAGGTCCTGGCAGAGGAGAGGTAGTTGCATAGACCTTCTGCCTGTGGGAGTAGTTATGCTGGATGGGACCAAGATGTTGCCTAAGGTGCCCTCTATAAATTGTTCTGCCTCTTCTCCTTCATTGGAGGGAGATTTTCCAAGAGTCCTGTCCTTCAGAGACATTTAGTTTGAGGTCTTGGTGGTTTTGATCCATCCCAGTTACTGGACTTGCAGTAAAATGTTATTCCTGAAAATCAGAAACTCTTTCCATTTCTAGGGATTAAACCTTTTTCTTCACCATTTCTTCTATGAAAGGATTGTTGGGAGCCTTTAAGTGCTGGGTAATGTAATTTCCAGTAAAATTCTCACTCCGGTGAGCTTTCACTGACTGACCTGTTTGCATCAACTCTTACAAAGGATACAGAAGAGTGACTACCCCCAGACTTGTGCATTGCTGGGTGTGATGTGTGCTGCATCCTAACAGCCGCCGGCACTGCTCTGTGTTGCATTAGTGATTTCTGACCTCCAGCAAACAGCTGATGTGTCCTCTGGAGATCCTCCTGCCATGCTCCTGGCTACACTCTTGTGTCTTTTGGCATCCACCAGCAGGACCGTGGCTTTGGCCAGCGCTTCATCCTCATTCCCTGCTTGGCTGCTACTGCTGGAGCGGTGTAACGACATGGTGTCAGACGCCCAGATCTAACCCATTGACTTGTTGGCTTGACATACCTTTGTGGCTGCTGCTGCATTCAAGACCAGAAGCATCCAGGATTTCCTTTAAAAATAGCTTTGTACTTTTTACGAGGAGTGTTTTCCAACTGCAGGCTGAAGGCAGACCAGCACACTGGAGTTTCCTTCAGCTTGCCAGCAGTGTTACTGAATAAGTGGAGGTGTGAACTCCCCAAGCCCTCGTTTCTGGATGCTGATGGCACTGCTAGTCATCCCTGGAAGGCAGTAGCGGGTGGCAAGCAGAGCCTGCAAGATGGGGAAGAAAGCCTGGCCAAGAGCATGCTGTTGGCAAAAGATGGAGATGCTGGTCCTCTGCCTTCTCTCCATGCTCTTCTGCTGCCTTGTCTTCTGGACTAGTGTTTGCTGGAGCCCTCTATGAGTTAATTTATCTCCTTCACCCAGGAACAGCACATTAGAAAAAACAAGTTGTGGAGGGGAGGGAAAAACAGGGCTTTGAGCCAGGCTGGTGAGTAAATTGGCTTATGGAGGGGAGCAGTGAGTGGGAAGCAAGGAGAGGGAGAAGAGGAGGATGGGGTGAGTAGGAAGGCACCACACTCTAGCATTAGGCCACGTCAGCCACTCAAGGGCTCACCTCTGGTGTGGTGTAGGGGGCTAGGGATTGTGGCATTAAAGAGAGGATTCAAGTTTGGCAATGGTGTGGGTATGAAGAGAGATGTTCCTTCATCAGGTTTCTCTTCAGCATGGTTAGCAGCTCACATGGCCATTCCCACCACTTGCTTTAAGGCATGGCACGGTACAGGCTTGGCACCAAATCTGGAGTTACCATCCCTCTGTGGTCACAACATCAGGGGCCCAACACCATTTTTTGGCACCACTCGATAGCAGAGGCACTTTGGTTTGTGTTCCATCAGCTCCTCAGCACTCCCGGCTGAGGTCAGGTCTCATGCAGCTGAGCAGTGTAGAGTCACACAGCCTGTAGTCTGGTTACAAATGGTTGAAGAATAAACTGGTTCCAGCTCTGCCAGAGCCATGGACAGGGGTAGGACCCAGGTTTATGAGTCCTGAAGCAGTGCCGTGTCCCGCGGGTCACAGTGCCACTCCGCCGTATGCCACCTCCACTGGGCTTGTACTGGACCCAGCGGGAGTTCCTGTCACGCCACAGAGTCCTGGGACAAAAACACCTCCAAGCAACACAGTCACACCTCCTTTGCAGCCCCAGGGCAGTCCTGTAAGACTCCAAGAATCATGGAATCCCAGACTGGTTTGAGTTGGAAGGGACCTTAAAGCTCATCCAGTTCCAACCCCCTGCCATGGGCAGGGACACCTTCCACTAGAGCACGTTGCTCCAAGCTCCTGTGTCCAAGCTGGCCTTGAACACTGCCAGGGATGGGGCATGAGACAGGAAGGCACAAGCAAACCCTCAGCCTTGCTCCTGTTGCCCTTTCCAGCCCTCTGCCCTCTCCAGAAGTCTTGCAGCCCTGCTGCGGCCTTTGGACACTGGCTTTGAGCAATTGCACTCGCTCATAGATGCAGTTCTTGAGCAGGTTCCTTTAGGTGCACCAGCCATTTGGGTCCCACAGAGCAGAGCTGTTGTGTGTGGGGACAGGAGCCCAGCACCCGTGTCCTTCAGCTGTGGGTGCTCCTTCTGCAGCATGATTGCTCCTGGGCTGTGACTCACTAATTCAGAACCTGTGGATGAGAGGGACCTTCATGTCCTGTGGTGTGACCTGTCCTTTCCCAAGGGACTGGGAAACGAGGTGTGCTCCGGGCAGCTTCAGCTCTGACGTTTGTATTTCTTCCAAAGTTTGCAATGATTTCTCAAGCTGTAGCTTGACAGGGGGTATATAAAAGGTTGGTAACGAGAAGTGAGATGAAAGCAACCTTCTGTTCCTGACTGCGGAGGAGGCTGGAGCACTGGAGCCTGCTTTTGGCCAGCACCATCCCTCAGAAAATAGGGTAAAATCCCAGAATTGGGGCAATCCAGCAGCTTTCCTGCGATGCTGCTCTTCATGTGAAACCTCTTTATCAGGAGAGTGTCAAGGGAGGGCAGCACCTAATTTCACCAGGGACCAAACTCATTTCTGAGCAAACTCTGCTCTGCTTGCTGGTGGTACCAGCAAAAAAAGGGATAGACGTGAATGAACCAGTTGGGTTCTTCTGCCATGGTGAGAACTTACCATGCTGTTTTACTTACATCAGTATCTACTGTGCTGTGCCATGAGGATGGGCACTGCTGGTCCCCGAGTGCTGGGGATGGAGGTAAAGGGCCTTTTGCCTCCTAAAGTTCAAAATAAGGCACATTCCACTTTTATATTTTAGGGTTCTTCCCCATAAAATGCTGATTCCTGTAAAATGCTGATAGACAGAGCTACACGTGGCTACCGTCAGAGTAAGTACCTTCAGTATTGTCTCTGATGGCTTATCAAGACACATTGCATTGCTTAACTATACATCAGTATTTCACCCCATTACTGGGATTCTTTTGACCTCAACTGAAAAATGTGAGAATACATATTACTGGTTCAAAGCACTACTGTGTAAAAAGTTGTCTTTTTTAAAAGCTAAATAGCCTGCTTGAGTATTTAAGAACATGCACTTTGTACTTCTTTACCTGAAATGCCATTGCCATGTCCTCCCTGCCTCTACACCAGTCCAAGCAGGAATCTTGGCACTGCGGCAA
>NW_009933103.1:59710-71891 GCF_000696875.1 Nestor notabilis | reverse complement strand
TCCTTTCCCTCTAACTTGAAGGACATTCCCCAGCAAGCTGTAATGGGACCACGCAGCACTAAATACTGCACCTCTCTCCAAATGCAGTGGCTGCGCTTTGGGGTCTGCACCAGCAACACAGTGCAGAGCATGGGCTCTGCTCTTCCCCACCTCAGCAGCATGCTGCTGTGGGCATCGCTGTGTACGCCAGCTCCAAGGTTTGCCAACCTGGTGGTGTCCAGGCGGGAGCATGAAAGCAGTTCAGACCCCTCCTGTGCCATCCCATGCTCACATCTGCAGCACTGGAGGATGCATTTAAACATCTTTCAGCTGTTTGAGGTGTCCTGTCTCCTTTCCCCAGCACTGGAAGATGCATTTAAGCATCTTTCATCCTTTTGAGGGGTCCTGTCTCCTTTCCTTCATTGCCTCTTCTCAGCTGAAGGGTTTTCATTCATTTTAGTTCTGCCTGATGGTGTTGCTTTCTGCCTTCCTCAAAGGCAGCCTTGGTGCAGTATGGCCAAACCTGCAGGCTGTGTTCAAAATGCAGGTGTGGAAGGGACATTTGGGTTTGGCACAATTGTGTTTTCTGTTTATTTTGCCTTTTTTAACAATTCCTTATCTTCTCTTTTCCTCTTTGACTGCTACCAAGCCCTGTACATCTTAAGACATAAAGGCCAAATGAGATCAGGTTTGACCCTTTCCTCCCATAAAGCATGGATCTGTTGCCCTTTTTTTTTTTTCTTTTGCAATTTTACTCTGATCTGAGTGGTTTGCTTGATTTTAGTGGTTTCTGCCCATTCTCCCACTCGTGGTCTTCAGTCTCCCACATCACCTGCAGAGCTGTGAAAGGTCCTGTGGGGCATGCATTTCCTGTCCCTTCATCAGACCGTGATCAGCACAGGGGATGCTTCAGCTATTGTGTCTTTGCTTTCCCTGTGAGGGCTGAGAGACACTGGTGGGACACAGCCCAGAGAAGCTGTGGCTGCCCCATCCCTGGCAGTGTTCAAGGCCAGGTTGGACAGGGCTTGCAGCAATCTAATCTAGTGGAAGGTGTTAAGGTCCCTTCCAACCCAGACCATTCTGGGATTCCATGATTCTGTGATGGTCCCACAGTGTCCAGGGGGCGGGCAGCAGTCCAGAGGTGCTCACAGACGTGGTGTTATGTGAAACTAGCTTCCTATTAAGCATTAACTGAAAGGCAGCCTTGCCCCCAGCTGTGCGGGTGGGGCAGTGCCAGCCTATTCCTGTTTTCTTGGAGAGCGGATGCCGGTGCCTGCTCCCCTGCGCTGCCCATGGTCACGTTGCTGGTTGTGGTCTCGTGTTTGTAAAGGTGGGATGCAGCTTGTGCTGGTTGTAGCTAATCCACCTCTGGGTGTTCTCTCCCATAGTGGAGAAAGAGGTTTCTCTGATCTTAGACATCGCCAGCAAAGGAGAGTGATGTTCTGTCCAGCTGACCGAGACTGGACACCTCACTCCAGCTGTGCCAGCACAAGTTTGTTGTGTGGGACCACGTGCAACCCTTGTTGGAGACACTTGAGTCTCAGCTCTGGTCTTGCTGGTGCTGGTGCATGTGAGGCTGCAGCTGAAGGGCTGGTGGCACCTTTCCTGATGGGAATCAGGCCCCATACTCAATTCGTGCATGCACTTTGCCATACACTTTATCAATGAGCTCACGGAGGGATATTTCTTATCTTCTTCTTGCATAGAGGGGTGAGTCATTAGAAATGTGGGGGTCTGTCCATAAAAACCAGCTGGGATAGCAGCTGAGCAGCAGCAAGTGGGGTAGGGGATGAGGATAGGGAATGCACACAGGGGATGTGGGCAGGGGATGCAGGCAGGGAGAGGAGGCATCTGGCTCCAAGTGGCTGCTGTTTATTTAGGAAGGGAAACGCTCCAGCTCAGGTCGTGCCCTTTTGGAGCGTGTCTCTGTATGGGTGAAGGAAACTGGTTGAAAGGCTGGATTTTTCTGGATTGCTCTGTAAGTGGTTTGAAACTGTTCTTGAAGTTTTATTTGACTGGAAAGCATTTAGGAAGTGATTTTGAATCCATTTGGTTGATTCACTGCTATTCCTGCAGTAGGATGCAGAGCAGTGATTCTGTAATTAATTTAATTACATGCTTATTCAATCTTGCCTAAACTAGTAAAATTTCAGAATGCTTCTGAATTCAATGCAATGTGATTTGCAGGGACAGGAGGAAGGGAAGGCAGGGAAATCTCCAGATATTTTCTCCCCTGGTTGGGGAGCCAGTGCTCCCTCCCCACAGACCTGCAATACCCAATGAGGTCACCTCTGCCTCCATGGCCATGGGCACCCTCAGCCACTAAATTCCTGCCTCTGCTCTATACCTCCCTGCTGAAGGGAAACCTTCTAAAGAAGCTTCATGGATAAAATAATAAAAAGCTTTTTTTTTTTTTTCCTCTCCACCACCTCTTCCGTCTTTGCTGTTACCCAACATCTGTTTCTCTCACTGTTCTTATTCCCTTCAAATTTGGCCAAAACTTTATAGCAGCCTTCCAGTGCCTAAAGGAGCTTACGTAAAGCTGGAGAGGGAATTTTTGCAAGGGCATGTAGTGATAAGACAAGAGGAGTGGCTTTAACCTGCCAGGGGGGAGATTGAGATGAGCTCTGAGGCAGAAGTTCTTCCCTGGGAGGGTGCTGAGGCACTGGCACAGGGTGCCCAGAGGAGCTGTGGCTGCCCCATCCCTGGCAATGTTCAAGGCCAGGTTGGACACAGTGACTTGGAGCAACGTGCTCTAGTGGAAGGTGTCCCTGCCCGTGGCAGGGGTTGGAACTGGATGAGCTTTAAGGTCCCTTCGAGCCCAATCCAGGCTGTGATTCTATGGTTCTATGGCTGTGTAGGTAGTCTAATGAGTTCCAACCCACACCATCTCTCCATCATGGTGCAGCAAGCAGCTAATCGCTTCCCAATTTACCTTCTTCCCCTTTTTGGTTGTTAATTTAAATGTATCATTTCTAAACCTGCTGCTTCTCCTCACTAAGTCTCTTTTTTTTTTTTTTTTTTTTAAACTCTTCAGAAGGCCTTGAATGTGTAACCAAATATCTCCTGGGCTCTGGAGTTTAACAGTCTTTGCACTTTGTTCGGCTGGGTCAATGCATGAATTCACAAGTTACTAAATGAAAAAGGAGAAAAAAAGGCAAATGTCTGATTGTGGATTGGATTTGTATTTTTTCCCCCTAAAGAAATGAAATAGAAAGAGGAACCAGTGTTTTCAAATAGTTTTAAAAGTAGCAATTTGTTTTAAAATCTAGTTGTACCAAGGCCAATTTTGAAGACAGAACTAAACATTCAACTGTTTTGCTAAAGGGAAAGCAGTAAAATCCAGCTTTCAATATTTAAGAAGTTAGCAAATATGAATCTATTTACAGCATAAACAGGGGTAAACTGGATGAAGGTTTGATGGGCAGAGGTCATAGCTGGAGCATAAATTACTATGAAGTCAAGATGATTGCCTTAATTTTTCCTGCGTGAAGAAGGCAGTGCTGCTAGGCGTGCTGGGTGACAAGTCAGTGTGAAGCAGCAGAGCACCAAGTGTGCACAGGTCCTGTTTGCAAGGACAAGGACAGACTGCAACAGCCTGGTGAGCCTGAGCAGACCCTCCACTGAATGTGTTATGAGTGTGTCATTATAAAACATTAAAAAAATAGTAATGCTTCCATTAAAAAAATAATTGAGAGCAGCAGCGCTGGGTGGTGGGAATGGGTCTAGTTTAGACCAGCTGAGGGTTCAATCTTGGCTGTAGCTTTACTCCTAAGCTGGGAGCCATCCCCTGGACGGGAAGGCTCCTGATGTGGGAAATGGTCTGGGTTGGTGACCAAGGCTGGAAGATAGGTGTTGGGATTGCTCCGTCTTTGTTGCAGCTCTTTACAAACATGAGGATGCTTTCCTGTACCTGCTAAGCAGAGCTTCCTTGGCAGGGACGGGAGAAACTTTAAGCTTTTTATAAGGATCCTGCAGTTGCATGAGGTGGACTTTATAGTGCTCTAAATCTCCACCAATGACGTATTTACAAATAAGAGGACTCAATCTCAGCAAGCTGGTCACTGGGTTTGTTATTTTTGGGAGGGATGGTTTGAACTGTGCTTATCTTCTTGCTCCCACATGGTAGCGCATGGAGGCTGAGCTCTGTGTTTGGGCCATTACAATGGCTCTTTGAGCCCCAGCAGTGCCTTTGGGGGCTACTTCGTGCTTTGCAGCTTCACATATTTTCCATGTTTGTGGGAAACGTTTCCCACCCACCTCACGGTGGCCTTTGAGTCAATTCTGAAACATGCCTTCTTCTGCTCCAGCTGCTCAAGATGACTTCCATGCTGCCTCCTCCTCCTCCTCTTCCTTCCTCGTCATCATCTCTCTGTTTCTAAGCTCCAAATGGAGGATTTCCAGGAGTTGAGCTGGCTGGTGGCAAGCAGATCTGGTGGGGTTAGTGCCCAGTGCTGGTATGAGCCCAGTGCGGCAGGATGTCTTGAGGACTGTTGGGTCTGCCATGGGAGATGCTTCAACCTCAGATTTCAGTGTGTCTGTGTTTCATGAAGCAATAGCAATGGCAATGTCTGGCAATGTGCAGCAGGAAGAAACTTGGAGCTTGGCTTCTCTTTAACAGAAGTGCATTTAGTGTATTAAATTGTCAGCCCCAGTTTAGGTGACTTTGGCTGTTGGCTCCCTCAGCGTTGCCTTTGCCTTTGAGAATGTTTTGTATTCAAAATGATAAATGCAACTGGAGACCTTAAGTGACCTTAATTTCTCCAAATTGGATGCCTCATGCCCAATGTGACAGCCTCAGAGTTAAAATTAATAAAAATTTTGTAAATCAGTAGCCTGACCTTTTGGTGAACTGGAAAGAAATGTCAAATTTCTGTTTCCCTCCCCCAGCCCTGTAATCAGGAGTCTGTAATGAATGAATTATTCCTAATTTCAAGATTGTAGCTCAAAAAGGGCACTCCAGTGGCTGAAATCCCATAAGAAAGGGTGACCTTTTGGTTGTCTGATGAAAATTCAAGATTTTCCCTGAGCTTAGCAGTCTGTAATGGACTGCACAAGATGCTGCTGTAGCTCCCCATTTCTTTCCTTAGTATATTTATAGTAACTCTGTATGATCCCCCAAAGTGCCTTCACAGTCTCATAGGAGCATTCAAGGCATAGTTAAAGATTCGGTGCTAAGACTTCCCTTTAGGTACAACGCAACTGTGAAATGAGTGAGTCCCCTCCTACTCCATGAAAAATTTATTATTCATTATTCCCCGCATTGGACACAATGGTTGAATTTTCCATGTTTGCTCTGAGTCACTACTGCAGCTTTTGGTGATGCTGGGTACATGAAAGAGGGTCCTTCAGCTCTGTCTTGCTTGGGGTAGCAGGACTTGTTCAGCCTGGAGAAGAGAAGGCTCCTTAAGGGGACACCTTAGAGCAGCTCCCAGTGCCTAAAGGGGCTACAAGAAACCTGGAGAGGGGCTTTGGACAAGGGCCTGTAGGGCCAAGGACAGGCCAAGGGGGAATGGCTTTAACCTGCTAGAGGGGAGATTGAGATGAGCTCTGAGGCAGAAGCTCTTCCCTGTGAGGGTGCTGAGGCGCTGGCCCAGGGTGCCCAGAGCAGCTGTGGCTGCCCCATCCCTGGCAGTGTTCAAGGCCAGCTAGGACACAGGGGCTTGGAGGAACCTGCTCTAGTGGAAGGTGTCCCTGCCCATGGCAGGGGGTTTGAACTGGATGAGCTTTAAGGTCCCTTCCAACACAAACCAGTCTATGGTTCGTAGCTTTTTCCACTGTCTATGTAGCTCAGGCCTACCTTTAGGTACAGAAACATGTTTTGTAATAGAGAACAACTGAGTTTAATTTATGGAGAGAAAAAATTTCATATAGTTCACCCGTGTTGTGAAATACTGAAGCTCACGGGGCTGGAGGAACTGGCCGCCTTTGCTGGCATTGTGCCTGTGGCAGTTGTCCTGCTGCTGTATTTCAACACCCTTCAGCTACGAAACCCACCAAAACCCAACGGAAACCCCACTGAAACCCCACTGGGGCCGAGCCCGCCCCACAGAGTACCTGAGCAATGCACTGTTGTCTCTGGCTGCCACATTTTGGTTGCTTCCCAGGTGCTTGTAGTGTCTCCCACAGGCTGCGGTCAGGCCTGTTGTGGTTGGGCATCACTGAACCTTTAGCAAATGGGATTCAGATTTGTTGTGAAAAAGTCAACAGCAAAGAGGATGGGATAACTCCTTCCTTAGGTTGCTGGCAGAGACAGAAGGTCCTAAAACCAAATGAAGCAACATGTCCATCCTGTAAAACACTCTTTTGCATCTCCTTTAGAGAAAAGATCAGCCTGAGATCACTTTTGCACTTCATTTTCTGGTTCTTCTCCACAACTACAGCACAACAAAATTTTGGAGGCAGTGATGTGAAACCAATATTTAAACTTGTGCCTGGTTTTCATTTTAATTGTATTAAATCGTGAAACAGATTCTGAAATAGATTTTGCAAATTATACCACCAGCAGCTTTAGAATAATAAATGTCAAGTGTTAAATTATTTGGCACTGTTTCTGAAATGTCCAAATCATAGAGCCACAGAATGATTTGAGTTGGAAAGGACCTCCATGTCCCTCTTGTGCTGTTGCCCCAGAGCTGGATCAGGACTGCAGGGGGCGTCTCCCCAGGGCGCAGCAGAGGGGCAAGGTCCCCTCCCTGACCTGCTGTTCATGCTCTGGGGGTGCAGCCCAGCACATCGGTGGCTAATTACAGTCTCAACCATGGGTGAAGGGCTTGTATGTTGAGTGGGATCTGTCAAGTCATGTACTGAGAATTGGGTTTTGATGGCTCTGTTCTCTCCAAGTGGCCTTTCAGTAACTCTGTCTCCATTTCTTTTATGCGTGTGATGTGTTGACACTTAAATGAGCAAGGCGTTTTAAATGGTTCTTATGGGAATGCTTCAAGCTCTTTCTGTCCTGTCTGGTTTTGAGAGTCTGGCATTTCATATTTATAAATCAGTAAAAAAGCAGCAACTGGATAAATTCATGAAAGAAATTTCTGCCAACAGCAGCAAAGCATAAAGGCAACACCTCTTGCTCTTAAAGCTCCTGAGCTGCAGCTCTCTAGAGGATAGGTGATTATTCTGGGGATATCCCATGTAGGCTTTTCCTGATTTTATAGGTTTTCCTAACCCAGCACATGCTGGGGACAGAACAGTGGCTTATATGGACCCATGGTCTGCGCTTGCTCAGTCTTCCTTACATTGACACCCTTACACAACAGTGATCCAGCTGCTTTTCAGATGTATTTTCAAGTGCTTCATCCTGTATGAAGCCAAGTGAGATACAGGATACAGGAGCCAGAGCAAGTTTCACACTCAGTGTGTAAAGACTGACAGGTCTGGGTCTGGAGCAAGGCCAGGACTGCTGGCATCTTGCAAGGTCACATCCTGAACAAGGGTGTCCACCTGTGCCGTGTAAGAGTGATAATGATGCTTTCCTGTCTGAAATAGGCTCTTTCCTTATAAGAAATGCTGGAACAGCCAGAGAAGCGTTTTTCATTCAAGTGTGCTTTTACTTGCTCTGCTCACAGCACTTGGAGAGCATTGCTGGAATGAGCTGAAGAGCCTGAGCCTTCATCTGTATCCAGGAGAGCATAACTATGCAGCTGATGATGTTCCCCTCAAACTCAGCTGGGCCCAGCAGCTTTCATACTGGTACAAGATGTCTCCATTCATCATGGTCATGAGAGTAAGGTTGGTTATGGATTCAGTTGATATTCAGAACTCTTTGGTGTTGGCTAGCTGGAAGATTGTGTCTTCTTGGGAGTGTAGATGTGGTGCAGGGGTGAGTTGTGTTTGGAATGCTGTGGAAGGGGTGCTGTGCAGGTGGATGGAGCTCTGAGAAGAGGTGGTGGCCTCTGTGCTCATTTGGGATGCAGCACGGCAACCCTCCTTTTCTTTTCTCAGAGATCCTGCTTGCTACAGGAGTAGTTTTCAGAATGGTCTTAAGTTGCCTTTATCTTTTAGTTCAGGGTTGGACGTCACATTTATTCATAGAATCAGAATTTGTGTTTCCTTTTTCCTGTGCTTCACCGGGCACTGGGAAGCACGTGTCAGGAAGCTGTTGTTACTGGCAGCCTGCAGAGTGAGAGCATAACTGTGCAAAGGAAAAGTACTTCGTAACCACTCCTACTCCTCAAACCTTGGGCGCAGGCTTGCATGGAAATGTAACTCCAAGCCATGACCTGCTCTCTGATGTTGTTCTTGGGTTTCATCAGGCACTGAAAGCTTCTGAGCCCATGGCATTGATTGTGTAAATGCAGGATGAGCTCAGGGCTCTGGTTCCCATCCTCCCAGGCTGAATTAAGGGCAAAAAGTCCTGACAGTGTTATTGTTCTTAATGGGTAACTGGTCCACCTGAGCCAGCAGTGGTATGGATGGACCTTTGGCTGTTTCTCAGTTTGAAGCCCAGCAGCCTGGATCATCCCTGCTATAAACAGTGATGGTTGTGCTCTGAGTCCACCAGTATCTGATGGGGAGGGGATGTGGTGGCGGTGCTGGTTGTCCCAGGGGTGTGTAGGCACCCTATGGGCTGTACATGGCTGGAAACTCAAACCTGTAGGAGTGTGCACACCTCTGAAATGTTTGAGAAGACCCCAAAACACCAAAGACTGAAACCTTGTCATCCAGAGCAAAGCTTTGTACTCTGAGCAGAGTAACCCATGGCGAGGCTGGGAGGAGCTCTTTGGGAAGGAGCACTTTTGGTTCTGCCTGCCCAGCAGCTTTCTGTCCATTTGGTGTAGCTCTCTCCTGTGCAGCTCTCTCTCTCTCAGTTGGTTTCTGGTTGGGGTTCATATGAACCCCTTTGATATGTTACAGTCTGTATCTGCAGAATTTGAGAGGCTAAAAGCTCCCATCCCACCTTTCTTTTATGTCCCCTCTGCCTCACCTCTGATGTAAGATGCAACTGGAATAACGTGTGTGAGTACCTTGAACTTCTCAGGGGTAGCTAGGAGTGATGAGGAGCACCCTCCAGGGGTACCCGGAGACACAGCATTGAACCTCTCACCATGGGATCACCTGGTGCAGTGCTGAGCTTTGCTCTAAGGTTTTCCTTCCCTGTACATGAGAGAGTGTGTTTTGGAAGGTGCGTGTCTGTGTGGACATAGGCTTTTCCTCTGAGCACTGTGAAAGGTGAAGGTGCTCCCTCATTACACTTTTATTGTCTGTTTCTTAAATGAAAGGCAAAAAAAGATAAAATTTCATTCTTTGATGCTTCCAAATATATCTCCACATATGATAAAAAGCTCTTGCTATCCAGCTCTTGTGCATAACTGCTCTAAGATAGTCAGTCTCCTGTTTTCAAGAAGGCAAAGAACTTTGACTAGATGAAGGCTCTTTCTATTGGCTTTGCAGCTCATCTGTCTGCCCTTGCAAGGGATGTCTGAGCAGTAACAGGCAGGAGGGCAAAGACCACCACTGTCCAGCAGTCCAGCCCAATAGGGATATAGGTTTGAATGTCAGAGAGGCAATATAAAGGCAAAACGCATTTGAACCAAAGTACGTAATTCTGAAAATACCTTTTGGTTATAGAGTCTAGATTGTTTTTTGTAGGCAACTTCATTGTCTTCAGCAGTCTTTATCTGTCTGTCTTAGAGCTGCTAGGATGGGTAGTTTCTCGGCTATGTGGCTAATGTGCCGTTTGAAGTAGGATTTTCTCATCTGGTATTCAGAAGCTTTAAAGATAGGAGCTGTGTAGTGCAGGAAGTTAAATACATGAAAATAAATCATGGGATAAGTATTTGGCTCTGAAAATAAGATGTTTAAAAGTGCAGGTCTGTGTGGCATGTGTAGTTGACCTTTCCACCAGTTGGTTGATTTTCGGTTGGATATTTTTTTTTGGTTGGATATTTTGGTTGATATGTTGTATGGTTCATTAAAAATGAGTTAGTGCTCTTTCAGACTGATATTAACAAGTCACAATACCAGGGTTGTTGGCCCTCAAAGTTGAGGATAGTCACAGGTAGTGGGAACTGTTGATGGTCTTCAGCAGTTTGACAGTTAGCTTAAAGCTGTAGAAGATGGTCAGAGGAAAATAGAACTTGTATCCACCAAAAACAAGTAGGTTGAGGCCTATGCTTTGCATTCAGATTTTATGTTTTCCTACACATGGCTGGAGGAAGAGAGTACTTGCATTGGCTTTGCAAGGACATAGATCAGAGCTTTAAGACTAGCAGCCAACTTCCAGCTGACCTGGCAGTTCGTGTGCCAAGCCGTGTGTGTTGGCCAGCACTATTTGATGTGTGGCCAGTGTGCTTGGATGCCCAACCACCTCAGCAAGTGCCATTGCCTGCTATTCCTGTACTGTCACTGCTGGCTGTAAAAGCTCTACAGTTGCATTGTATGCTGGATGGGAATTGGGGATACCTCCCATTGCCTGAAGGCTAAAGCCATTTGACCGATGACCAGAATGAGGAGGGAAGTGTCACTTCTGTCCCAAGAAGTTACTGTGTCAGGGGTGGCTTGAAGTCTGGACTCAGGCTATTCTAAGATTGGACCTAGTGGAGAGGCAGAGAGTGCTCAGTGGATGGGTTGGGGAGATGGAGTTATGTCTGGACTATTGTTTGATGGTTAACAAGGAGAGGCCAGAACAAGCCTTGGGGTCTCAGGCATTCATGTATTTTTGCCAAGTCCAAATGTCACATCTAATAGAAGCAGGAACCTGTGGCAACTTCTTGTTTCTGCTTGTTGAGTCTGTGTTCCTACTCAGCAGCCAATCACAGTGTCTGATTTTGTTCCCTGCCACATGGGAACACTTCGGAAAAACTTTTTTTTGTCTGAAAGCTACCAACAGACCCCAAAGAGCAGTACCTGGTTATGTATCATAGTTGCTTTTGTGTCTGTCTGTATAAATGCTCTTTGGATGGTGTTCTCCATCCTAGAGTTCACCACCTGGATCCTTCCATCCTGGAACACCCTTCTTTGCTTTGGAAAGCAATCAAATGACCCCGTTTTCATTAAATAATAATTATAACCGCAATAAGCGGTTTGGAGTGCTCGCTCTTAGTATTTTTCCTTTTACTGGCCAGGTTGTGTCTGTTGAATTTTGGATATTTTGGCTGCCAGGATAGGCTGGGGATAACCCTGGGCAGGAAGATAACCTCTCCAAAATGAATGATTTTGATAATAAAATGCAAGACTGAAATTTAGGAGATAAGTGTCTGTTTTTTCACATAATCTTTTCCTGTGGCTCTGGGCAAGTTGTATAATCTGTCTTATATTTCTCAGCACAGGAACTGAAGAGAGATTACTTCATCAGCTCACATTAAAATTGTTAATATTAACTGGCATTTGGGAAACATCATGATATTTTTGACATTTTGGTTGATGTTTCTGATAGCTTTGAATGGATAGAGTGATTCAGTGAGGTTTACTTGAGCCTCTGGAGCCCTCTTTCCATAGCCTCTGGAGCCCTCTTTCCATAGAAGCTATCTTCATTTGCCTTGTTCTTGTCCTCTTTAGAGGTAGAAAGAATTACCATCTTACAGCTTCAAGGTCCTTTTGTTCTCTTAGACCTGACCAAGTTGCCTGTGGGCTGTAGATAAGCAACCAGATGAGCCAGTAGGCTCAGCAGGTGCTGGGGGTTTTGGTATACAAGGAGATCAACTGCTGTGTCATAAATCTGGTTATTTCCAGGTACCAGAATTGAGGTACGGCAACAATGAACTCTCAGCACCTTGAGTTAAGATGTGACTATGCTCAGTCTGTGGATAAACCCCTCCTTTACTGCTGCCAGGCTGCCATCCTTCACTGGCATTGAATTTTCTAACAAAGTAGCAATAAATAATAACAATAATAAAATAAAGTTGCGTCTATTTTGGTTCTTTTGAGCGCTGACAATAGCCTTTGGAAAAGTCTGGGTTTCCTTTCTGAGGAGGTCGCCATGGCTACTCCCTGTGTGCGTTCAACAGCCGTGCTGGCTAATACAGCAGAAACAGATTTGGCTTTGCCTTTTGGATGTAATGAATAGCAAACTGCTGCGTATTCATTAAGAGGAGCAACTTGCAGAGGTTAAGTGTTTAATTTCTGGAGCTGCTGTCTAGGGCAGTAATAAACAATAACTTGGGCAGCCAAGGAGGAAAAGGGGTTTATAAGACATAAAGTGGGAAGAAAATAACTGCTGTGTCATTCCTTGTTTCTTTCCTTGGCTTTAGCAGTCGTA
>NW_009933103.1:48557-59679 GCF_000696875.1 Nestor notabilis | reverse complement strand
AGCAGCTGTAAGTGAGGATCTGAGTCTAAATTTTTGTTAGATGTGATCAAATTTGCTGGAGAGTTAACTTTGTTTATGACAGGAATCCATCTGACTAATTCAGCACAAATGAACAAGCTCTGGGACTGCAGTTATCCAGTCCAGGGAGGACTGAGGAAATGGGGCTGGCTTTAGTGTCTGAACAGCACTAGTGTGAGTCCAGATGATGCTCTGGCCACCTCTTGTGGACTTGCAGCTTTCAAGGCTCATGATCATCCAGCCACAACCCAGGGCAGCAACTCCAGAGTCAAACCATGGGTTTTGTTTGGCCTCTCTTTAAAGGAGAATGGAGCCAGAAGGGAGCTGGTCTCTGCTCCCATGTAACAAGTGACAGGACAAGAGGAAACAGCCTCAAGCTGCACCAGGGGAGGTTTAGATGGAGATTAGGAACAATTCCTTCCCCAAAGGATGCTCAGACATTGGAACAGGCTGCCCAGGGCAGTGGAGAAGTCACCATCCCTGGAAGTGTTCACACACCGTGTAGATGAGGCCCTCAGTGACATGGATTAGTGGTGGCCTTGGCAGTCCTGGGGAATGGTTGGATTTGATGATCTTAAAGGTCTTTTTCTAACCTCATTGACTCTATGATTCTGTTACTCTGTTATTCTGTTATTTAGAAAAAGGTCTGTTACCCTGGTTTCAGCACTCTTGAAATGGTATTAATCTCTCCTAATTTTAGATGTCCTTAGTCAACAAGGAGAGATGGCCATTTTTCAGATACCTGCTGTATGATACAGGAAGTTGGGAGCTGGGCATGCCTTTTTCCCATCTTATTTGTGATTGTTGCATGGGAGATGGAAACTGCATAAAATAATGTTATCACTGGTGGTCTTGGTACATTGCACAGCCTCATCATCCTCTTCTGAACACCCCTGACCTCCTTCTCCATGGCCTTACATGGGTGGCAGGACTCCTTTTGGTCTCCACCATGACAATGACGTGGTTTCCAGCCATTCTTCCAAGACAGTTTCCATCTGCTGCATGTTTGCATGTTGGTTTGGGTTTTTTTTAAATTTCTAGTTGTACAATCTTGTGTTTGGCTGCTTAAAAATGCATCTTGTTTAAGCAAGTGCAGCACAGCCATCGATCCAGCTGACATTGTATTAGTGACCTGTCCTCTTTAATTATGGCCAACTAATTTTTAATTTTATGCTTTCTGCAAACAGGAATGGGAATGATTTTCAAGCTGCTTGTAAATCATGATAGGTATTGAATCCTTTCATGGGTTGCTTACTCTTGGAAGAAATGAGGATTCCCTCATTAGAGTCAGTTTTCAAAATTTATCACATAGCTGGTTTTTAATCCACTTAGTACATGTTCATATTGATTTCTGTCCTAGGGCTGATATTTTGTCTTTTAATCAACATCTTGTGCAATAGTAAACCCAGCAAAAACCTAAGTCTCTTATGCTAAAATAGTTATCTTTCTCATCCAAAGCCATAAATCTTACTGGGAAGCAATGCCAAGGCTGCATGACAATGCTGGTTTTCTTTCTTCTTTCCCATATGAAGACTTAAAGGCTGAACATCTTGCTAAGAAGTTTTCAGCCAGGTTGGCACAGCTGTTCACATCTACAGGAAGAATCCTTTCCCCATGTTTCCTGTCTGAGGTGTGTTTGTGGTACCTGCTGTGGGTACGGGAGTCTCTCTACTCTGACAGCATCACACAGTATCTACCAGTTCTTCATAACTGTATTTTTTTCACCTTTTTTCACTCTTCCCTGGGAGGGTGCTGAGGCGCTGGCCCAGGGTGCCCAGAGAAGCTGTGGCTGCCCCATCCCTGGCAGTGTTCAAGGCCAGCTTGGACACAGGGGCTTGGAGCAACGTGCTCTAGTGGAAGGTGTCCCTGCCCATGGCAGGGGATTGGAACTGGATGAGCTTTAAGGTCCCTTCCAACACAAATCACTCTGGGATTCTGTGATTTTTTGTTAGGGATAACCTTACATTATGCTCGCAGAAGCAGTCTGAACCGTCAGCTCTTTAGAAGCTCTGTCTATGTTAAAAGTCTGTGTTACCATTTCCTTGTGACCTGACCTGTTGACATCTGGTGTGGCAGGACATGGTAGGGCTGTCCATCAAAACCGCAGTCCTTGTTTAGGAGTCTCAAAGGAGTCGGAGGAGGAGGAGGACCTGGACTTAGGAATAGTCCAAGGGGAATGAAGGGATGGATGTCCCTTCACCAAGGTCATGGCTGTTTTCACAGGTGCATCTGCCCCAGCTGTTTGATGCCCATGACATGCCTGGGCATGGAGGTGACATGGCTGTCCCCAGGGCTCATGGCAACAGGGACTATCAAAGCAGTCATCTGCAGCTTCTGATTTGGATTGGGTTGAAAATGATTTGGAAAGTTTTAGGTGTCTTCATAGTTCCTGCCTAGAACCATGTTTTGAAGATCTCTGTTTATGACTCACCTGGAACACTGCTGCCAGCATTGAGAAGGTGATGGTGTGTGCAGGGTCAGCTCTGGCCTCCCTGGGTGCCACTGGGGTGTTTGGGGACAGGATTTTGGTAACAGAGAATAAATTACCAACCTCCAGCCATGCTGGCAGCACCCATTGGTTGCTCGGAGCATATCCGTGGCCTCCTCTGGACTCAAGTAGCTCCAAATCCCTCTCGCATTGGGGGCCCCCTGAGCTCTGGAGGAGGAGGTTGTGAAAAGAAAGCAGGAGAGGGTGGGCAGTGGGGATCCCTTGGATGAGGTTGGGAGGAAGATGAGAAGCTGGAGTGTGGAGGGACCATATCTATGCTATCTGCCTCTTCTGGCAGCAGACTCCATATTTAACCTGTTTCCGGCGTTTCTTCAGTGGTGTTTTGGCCAGTCCCTCTCTGTGTGACTGCCCTTGGCAAATACACAGCCATGGAAGGGATGGAGAGCTTGGGTCTGCTGGGTGCTTGCAAAGGGACATGGGAGAGTTCATGCGCTGGAGCAGGGGTCCAGCTCCCACGGGGTATGTGTGTGTCCTCTTAGGGCCATGATGCGTAGATGACCCTAAAGCCATGCTGCAAACATGAGATACAGTGCCAGGAATCAGCCTCAGGGCCTGATTTCTGGATTTAAGCAGGACCCTAAGGCAACAACGAGCTTGGCAGCAGGGTGTTCAAGCCGCAGCACCAGCCAGTTTGTGAAAGGTCTGTGGATAAGCATTTGTTTTTCATGCATTGGGCTGGAAAGCTTTATTGCCTTTATATGTATAATGAGGCTGGTGGTGATTCAGTCCCTTTAAACTGACAAATAGCACTGTAGATACGGGGCCTGCTGCTAGAAATCAGTGATGGGAAGACCATCAGAATTTTGAAACATCTTTATTTGGACGCTGAAAGCCTCTGTTATTAATACAGCTTGGGAATAAAGGGTATTATTAGAGAGAGAAACCCCTGTAGTTGAGGATAAAAGCCAGCCAGCAGCTGATCAAGTGAAGCTGAAGCATCCTCATGCACGGGATGCTCTGTAATTGCTCACTTCAGAATTTCTTTGCCTCTTTCTGCCTTTCAGCTGACATAGCTCTGCCTCAGCCAGGGCATCACTTCTGCTGCTTTCATTCATCCCCACGCTGGTTCGTGCTCAGGGGACAAAGTCTCAGGAGGTGAATTCTGGTGATGCTAAAGCTAAAAGGAGAAGATAATTGACTTGTGGGCTGGAGAGACATAACAAAAGGGGAGCTAGGATGTATGGAGGGAAAAGTAGTGCTTGGTTTAAGAAGAGGTTCTGAACGAGCTAACACAGAATCCTAATTGGGCAAAACCTCTGTGTGATTCTCAAGAAGAATCGACAGATCAGAGAGTGGATCCATGTAGAGCAGCACTGTCTGTGTTGGAGTTATTGTTGCACTCCTTGGGACATTGCCAGCGAGATGGGATAGATGATGAGAAGCTGGGAGAAAGGCTGGAGAAGGCTTTAAAAACCAGCCTTTGAGTGTTTTTTCGATGAATCAGAGGGAGAAATGCAGAAGAATTCAGGAAGAGTTGCAAAATGAGCGTGGCGTGGTGTGGCACAGGAGAGGGACAGTGGCCTCTTGTGGGAGGTGATCAAGAAGATGCTGATGCTCAGTGATTTCCAGACTCACAGTTGACATCAGATGACAGAGCCTGGGACTCACCTGAACTTGCCTATCTCCTCCCTGGTCGTGATGGGGATGTGTGCAGATGCCAGTTGTGGTGCTTTTATCAGAGTCATGAACAATACTTTGCCCTACTCACTTTTTACTTTACTAAAATGAATATCATGGGCTTCTTAATAGTCATAGGAGCATAAAAACCTTCAGTGTATCACAATTCATCATCCTTTAAAAATTGAATTTCTGTTGAATTATGCCTTGCCTGCTGTAATGCTGTGGAAAAGCTCTTATTATTCATAACTATAAATACAGTGATGTCGAGATTTAACTGGTGCCTGAAGGCTTTATGCTCTACTTTTGTATTGACAAAGCAAACAGTCTTATGGATCGGTTTAAGTTTATGAGACCGGAGGTGGCCGAGCCCTTCCCCACCACTGGAAGCATCAATCCTCCTCTCTGGTCCTATGCTGTCTCAGTAGGCAGGAGGGGTTTGGGTCATTTTGATCCTTCAGGACTGAGATAAATGGCCACCAAAAGAAAAAAAAAAAGACATAGAAAGAAATAAAATCCCTTTCAGGTGGGTGGGTGGTTTTCCTTTTGGGTACCAGGTTGATCAGGCTGTTGGAGGACACATTTTGGGACTAGCACCAGCTTGGATGGAGTGCTTGGGTTTGTGATAGCAGAAAGCAGGTTCCACGTGCCGAAAGACAAAGAGGAGAAGCTGGAGGATGAGATGGATCCCCCCAGAAACCATCTGCATCATCCAGGTCTTCATCTTCAGTGCAGAGGAGTGATCGGACCTTAACCAAAGAGACCTTTCTGTAGGAAGGTTCTCACATGCTCTCCTTGGTGGGGATCAAGAATACTTTATGTTCCTCCTTATCCTAACTGAAGGCTTAAACCAACGTTGGTCCAGTCATGCGATGCTGGTGAGGACAGACCTGGCTGGGTACACATTTGTTGGGGTTTACATTTTGCTTTACAAGCATCTATTTTTGGCCTGACATGTGGAAAAATCCTGGAATTTGGTGCTCAGCTGAGGTTGGATTCAAGGCCTTCACATGGATTTTAATGTGACACAAAAGAGAAGCGAGTTAATCTTTTACAGGAAATAATTAACATATGGAAATAATTGTTTAAACTGTGATTGGGTAAATTTGGTCTCCAGGGATAAGGTGGGAAAGATTCTCATTGGATTTGGAGGGAATTTTTTTCAGCGTGGTTATAATTAGAAATTTGCACATAGCAAAAGCAGTATTGCTGTTGGATGGTGGTTATTGTGGCCTGTAGGTTGTTTGGAGTTTTGTTTGGTTTACGATCTCTTTTCTTAATATAGCAGTTGGGCCTTGCAGGGGTTTGGCAGTGGCATGTTTTAACTTTTGCCTTAGTTTGGACATTCAATATTTTTGTTACAAAATAACTCTGCTGCATTTTCTTTTTTGAAACAAAAATTAATAATCTCTTGGGAACTGAAATTCTGTATTTGAGAAATTGCAAAGCCTCCATTTTGGGCTTTCTTCCACTGCAAAAAGCAGCAAAATCAGTGATTTCATGGCAGTTGTATTTTCTAATGCATTTCAAAACCAGTTTCTATGTAGGCACACAGAGAGGTACAGAAAAATGTTAAAAATCAGATCATAGAATCTCAGAATCACAGGGCGGTTTGTGTTGGAAGAGAAGTTAAAGCTCATCCAGTTCCAACCCGCTACCACGGGCAGGGACACCTTCCACTAGACCAGGTTGCTCCAAGCCCCTGTGTCCAAGCTGGCCTTGAACACTGCCAGGGATGGGGCAGCCACAGCTTCTCTGGGCACCCTGTGCCAGTGCCTCAGCACCTTCACAGGGAAGAGCTTCTTCCTCAGAGCTCATCTCATCTCCCCTCTGTCAGGTACCATCGGGGCACAAATGTTGAATTACCCAGGGGGAGGACAGGACATTGGGGCTCCTGGAAGCTGCCCATGTTGGTGCAGGAACCATGCAGGGTGGCAGTGGCAGGCGTCAGTAGTCTTTCTGGTGTGTTGGGTGCTGGAGAGGAGAGGGAGGTGCTGGTGCAGGCATTGAAATTTGCCAGCCAGTGCTCCCTAAGGGTGATTCCTGCAGCATTTCCTAGTGTGAATGCCCAGGAGATGCTCCACCACACTGCACTGTAGCTTTTGCAATCACCCATCACTGCTGTTTCCCTTGGAGGTGACCATTAATTTGAAGGAAAACAGGAAAAACTGGTTCAGTGCACTTTGGAAACTTGAAATGAGTAGATGAATGTACCTGTGCCTCTAGAAATGGATGAGGCAGGGGAGTCCCCATGCTGGCCAGGTGGGCTGGACCTTCCCCACTCCTCCTGTGTTCACACCAGCATAATTTGGGCAGTATTTAAGGCCATGTTGATAAAATTGAGATCAGCTACATGGGTAAATGCTGCTGAAAGAGGGACTTCAACTGTTCCCAAAACCTAACTTGGACTTTCTTAAAGATTTTTTTTTTCCTTTTTTTTTCCAGCAAAAGACATGGGGTTTCTGACTTGCCAGCCTTGGAGGATACCCCAGCCTTGGGCTGCAAATATACTGGCTCTGGGGAGACCTTAGAGCAGTTTCCAGTGCCTAAAGGGGCTACAGGAAAGCTGGAGAGGGGCTTTGGACAAGGGCCTGTAGGGACAGGCCAAGGGGAATGGCTTTAACCTGCCAGAGGGGAGACTGAGATGAGCTCTGAGGCAGAAGCTCTTCCCTGTGAGGGTGCTGAGGCGCTGGCACAGGGTGCCCAGAGAAGCTATGGCTGCCCCATTCTGGCAGTGTTCAAGGCCAGCTTGGACACAGGGGCTTGGAGCAACGTGCTCTAGTGGAAGGTGTCCCTGTCCGTGGCAGGGGGTTGAACTGGATGAGCTTTAAGGTCCCTTCGAGCCCAATCCAGTCTGTGATTCTATGGCTCTATGAAATACCAGTGCAAAGGAACATGTGATGATTAGCGGAATCCCTAAGAAAAGGGGTGATAGGGCTTGGTGCCCTGCAAGCCCAGCTGGTGGGGGTGAAACCATGGATGGGGAATTCATTGGTTCCCACGGGGACAGCTGTCGGGATAGGAACACCTTGGTAACAACAGAGCTCAGTTATTGCTTCCAGTACATCTCTTAAGTCAGTAGAAGGCTATGGGTTTGAGTTTTGTATGCGCTGATTACGGTTTTTCCATGAGAATGGGCACTTATCACTACATCAGAACATGTCTGGGATGGTGAGCGGTGCTGGTTCCTTAAGGGTGTTATTTAACATGACTTTCTTCTGCCAGGCAGATGCATGGACTCAGTGCCCATTGGCTTCCCTGGTTAATGATTGCCCCGTGACAGCTCATAACTTGAGTTGGTAAATGCCTGGAGCGAGCATGGAGACAAACCTAAGCAAGGGGTCCATGTCCTGGCACGCATCCTGCATCCCAGCACAGTGAGCAGCTCTCGGGGAGGACCAGCGTGTTTGGGCTTTATCCACCTCCGTTCCAAAATTGGTATAGTGGGCCCCAGTGCTCTGCTCAGATTCAGAGAGTCAGAATGTGAAAGGAAGTGGAGAAACGTTAACTGGTTTGAGCCTTGGTTGGTGGCACCTCTGATGCCACCCTGGACCCTGGGGATGACAAAAAATGCATTAATGCCTTAACTTGCAGTGTTGATTCCAGAGAGAGACGTTATTCAACTGCAAGTCTGCTTCTTGCAAGGGAGAGATATTCCAGGTTGGAGAGCCAGGCCTCCAAGTGGATTTTTTAATTTGTTAAATAAATAGTTATTGCTAAAGAGACACTTACAGTTGTGTCTTTCTTATCACAGAATCCCAGACTGGTTTGGGTTGGAAGAGACCTTAAAGCTCATCCAGTTCCAACCCCCTGCCACGGACAGGGACACCTTCCACTAGAGCACGTTGCTCCAAGCCCCTGTGTCCAACCTGACCTTGAACACTGCCAGGGATGGGGCAGCCACAGCTTCTCTGGGCACCCTGTGCCAGCGCCTCAGCACCCTCACAGGGAAGAGCTTCTGCCTGAGATCTCATCTCAATCTCCCCTCTGGCAGGTTAAAGCCATTGCCCTTGTCCTGTCCCTATAGGTCCATGCTCTTGAGGGTCTCAAGGGTGCAGAGCTGCGCTCCCATGCCACGACCTGGCACATTGCAGGGCTGAATCCAAATCTGCTGAGCCCCCAGTGCTCCCTTCAAATTTCATTCCCCAAAGGTGATTTTATTTTTATGGATTTACCAACAAACCAGTTATTTCAGAAATGACTGGCTGCTGCTGTTGGTAATTTCTGGATGACCAGTTGGCTCTGTGTTGCATGATTTAATGATCACATACTTTGTGCTGGTTAAATAGTGCTCAACAAGGAAACAGGAGAAAAACCACACTGGGATAATCTAAGAAAAACAAGGATTATAAAAATGGCTCCAAGGCGCTGACTGCTGGAAGCAAAACCTATTTTGTGGGTTTGTTGCTGCATCTTTGCTTGGAAAAAAAGAATTGGAGCAATTGTTGCACTGGTTTTCTCAGCAGATGGGCTACTCCATTGCTGGCACGTTCACCCGTCTGGAAAGTAATTATGTCGCTTGGCCTGCTCTGGATTTGCACTTCTATTAGTGTGTGTTTAACTATTGCTGCCTTAGGAAGAAGACTCGATAGATCAGTTCCCTTTAAAACCAATAAAACAAAAACAAAGCTGAGGCCATGATGTGCCACAGAAATGTTTCTTAAAATGAAAAAAGAAAAAAAAAAGCCATTTTGATTCAGAATGTTTCTAAAACTGCTGTAAAATGACCTTGAAATTCAGGGGTTTGGTGCCAATGCAAGAGGAAATTTAAAATGATGTTACTGATTACTGTGTGCTGTCTCCACTGTCTTTACTACAGCATCATTGGCCATGGGAAGTTCTCCTTGTGTAGGTCAAGAAATTCACTGTTCATGTTTTGTGTTTAATTCTCTTCTCATTACAAGCAAGGACACGATTCCTGACATTGGCATTCCTATGCTGTTGTAAAAAGCTTCTCCTTCGGTGTGCTCGGGGGTCTCCAAACTGGCCTGAATCAGGACAGGGACCTCTTGCTCCTTCCTAGTCAGGCAGGGCCTGCTTGTGTCCCCCAACCAGCCTTGCACGTTTATCTCTGGTGTCAGCCCATAAATCAAAATCTGGGTGGATCAGCAGATGGGTGCACCACAGGGTGAAGCTCCCAGTCCTGTATTTCAGCCTATTTGCTAAAACTT
The DNA here is from genome assembly GCF_000696875.1 of Nestor notabilis. NCBI lineage: Eukaryota > Metazoa > Chordata > Aves > Psittaciformes > Psittacidae > Nestor > Nestor notabilis. Next base: position 50,364 of record NW_009933103.1, on the reverse strand, counting down.
TAATAGGAACTACAAAAAAGCAAAGCCCATATAAATCCCTGAGTGGTTTTGAAATGATTTGTTTTTTGGAGTGCAAGTCTTGATGAACGTGAGGTATTCCCAGCTTCCCCCAGATTCGTAAGTGCTGGTGAGAGGGATGGGATTTGCAAAGCACCTGCATGGTGGCTGCCTGCAGGGAGCCAGTGCCCCGGGCACGGTGGGCCAGCGCCTGCCGGGGTGTGGGTTTGCACCAGGGCTCTTTGTTTAAACTCTTCCCTATTCCCTTATTGCCAAAACATCTTATCTTCTTGTTCTCCTGAAGAGGGACGGGGGGTAGTAATGCTTTTAGATTTATTTCTTAGTTCTGCTGGAAAAATAAATGAGCAGGAGTTGCTGGTGGCTCCTCAACGTCTTGATTCATGGTTCATTAATGGCATTTCTTCTGCACTATCAAAAAAGGGGAAAGAAATGACACAAACAGCCTTGAAAAGGCCCATTTGGACTTTGTTCACGTGATCTGAGCTGTCATGTGCCGCAGGCACTGGCTGCTTCATCCTTGCATCTTCATGTCACCCTTACTACTAATAGTCTTACTACTTACTACAAATAGTTAAAGCAGTTTGAATTAACCACTCATGTGCACAGCCCATTGTGGCTTTAGGTTTATTTCCTCGCTGAAACTGAGCCGGAGCAGAGGTGAGGGCTGGGCTGGGCTTGTTCCCAGTGCTGGGTCCCCGCTTGTGGCTGGTGCTGGTGCTGGAAGGACCCATTATTTTTGTGTGAAATAGAAACACCACTATGTTCACCACGCGGGGAGTGTTGGCCATGACTGACAGGCATTTTGCTCGTCATTAATAGCTCTACTTAATCTCGAAACAAGACTTTTCCTGTGATATATCTGTAAAACAAAGCAAAACAAAACAAGCTTTCCTCCTTCACACACCACCCCTCTCCCAAACAAACAAACAAAATCCCGATTCCTCCTTTCCTCTGACAGACAATGACTCATTCAGCCGGTTTGGGGTTTTTAAACTATCTTTATTTTTTTAATCTTTCGTTTTGGCCTTTGGTTCCTCTGGGTGCTGCAGGTGGAGCTGCAGTGGTGCCACTGGTGGAGATTGCCCAGTTCCAACTGGCACCTGCGCTCGATGCTTTATAACTCTGCCAAAACTTCTTCAGAGTTTGGGCTGGAATTTTCCAAGCCAGGTGTCTGCCTCAGGGGGAAATCTGTTTGGAGAAGTTGAAGCAAAAACTACCACTGACCTGGCTGATGGATGTTGGGAGGAGGATGTGTTTGCCCTCAGTGAGCCCAAAGATTTTAGGGAAAACACATTGTGCTGGACCCTGGCTTCCCGTGTCCTTGTCTCAGGGGTTCTTTGTCTTCTGCTGATCTTTAGGAATCTCTGTGGGTTTTGAGACCTTCCTTCCTAAATGTGCTTAAATGACCTGCTGGGCTTGTGTGGATGGTTTGCAGCTGGTGCATTCAGCAAGTGCTTTGCTCTGGTCCTGAACATGGGTTGGGGCAATCCCATGAACAAACACTGGATGGAGACTGGATGGAGCAGCCTTGAGGAGACGGACTTTAGGGTATCGCGTGAGGAGAAGCTTCCCAAGACCTGGCTTCAGTGTGTGCTTGAGCCCAGAACCCCCCCGTATGCTGGGCTGCACCCCCAGAGCATGAGCAGCAGGTCGACGGAAGGGATTCTCCCCCTCTGCTGTGCTCTAGGGAGACCCCCCTGCAGTCCTGGTCCAGCCCTGGGGCAACAGCACAAGAGGGACATGGAGCTGCTGGAGCGAGGCCAGAGGAGGCCATGGAGCTGCTGCCAGG
>NW_009933103.1:39679-48348 GCF_000696875.1 Nestor notabilis | reverse complement strand
ACTACTCAGCTGAGCCTCAAGAGGAAGGGGCAGCCGGGGAGTCACACAGTGGGGCTGAGGGGTGAGCAGAGCATCCCTGTTGCATGTTTAATGTCCCCACATTGCCCAAACCCAGGTATGAAGGAAAGCAGAAATACGGGAGAGAGAAACAATAATAAAAAAAGAAAAAAAAATCTAATTATTTCTAGAAATAGTCTAATAATTTGTATTATTAAAATAATTAAAATTAATTATTATGCAGAAGTGTTGCAGAATCAGTAACCTGATCACCAGCAGCAGGCCAGGTCAGTCTTTTTTTCTTCTTTATTTTTATCTTTCAGTAAATTCCACTGTGGGATGAGGAGTTGAGAGTCCCATGGAAGAGCTGGTGTGTGTTCCAGCATCTTGGGGCTGTGTCAGAGCATGGGGCAGGCTGGCGGAACATCCTACAGGGTGTATTCCAACCAAATTCTGGCGTTTTCTGAGTTGATTTTGCAGTGATGCTATTTTTCAGTGTGGTTTTCATGTAAACCCTGCATGGGGTTAGGTTCCATCTATGGGCTTTAAACCTGGATGGTTTTGATGGTGCCATTTGTTGCTGCTTGATTGACTGGCTGGACTCACGATCGGGCTTTTCAGGATTTGTGAGCCTGTCAGTTGATGCATCCCCTTGTTTACTTCATCTGCTTATTTCCAAATTTTTCCCATTTTTCCTTTCAATCTCATGTCCTAATTCTGATACTTTATTAATCTCTCTAATTACACTGAGTTCAAGTTGTTTGAAACCCACTTATGTTGGTGTAGGAAGTACTTACTGCACTAATCAAATGATCCAAGGTGGCTTGTTCTCTCAAGTCCTTAATTTGTGCTGTACATATTCCTCCTAATATAGTGCACTTTGTAACAATGCACTTTTCCTCTATGTTCCGAAGGAGACACCAAAACACATTCATTCTCTGTTTTTTGTGTATACACCTATAATTCAACCTGGAATGTGGTGTTCTCTTGTGTGGTTACATGGAAGTCCATCTATCTCCAAAATCCCAGCAACAGCCTCTCTATGTGCAAAAGGCTTAACACTTGCTTAAAACACAAAATAGTTTTTTAAAAGATTTCAGATATAGTAATACTTGAAATAACATATTCAATATTTGAATAAAACAATTAAAACCAGAAAGCTTTCTTAAAGATTTCAATATTTTATTTAAATGAGCTTTAAAGCTTATTTAAAGTTTCCTAAAGGAAGGACAGCCAAGGCATGGGAGCAGACCCCAGAAGGGCTCTCATTTTGGGTTGAAGGCATCTCTTTTGAGATCACCATTTTTCTTCTTTATAGGAAAACAAGAAGGTGATGGTGCAGGGTCTTGCTTGGCATCTGTTTCTGTGCAAACTCTGAGGGTGAAGGTTTGCTCCATCTCTGCAGGATCAGAACAGTGTTTCATAGAATTATAGAATCATAGACTGGTTTGGGTAGGAAGAGACTTAAAGCTCATCCAGTTCCAAGCCCCCTGCCACAGCCAGGGACACCTTCCACGAGAGCAGGTTGCTCCAAGCCCCTGTGTCCAACCTGGCCTTGAACACTGCCAGGGATGGGGCAGCTACAGCTTCTCTGGGCACCCTGTGCCAGTGCCTCAGCACCCTCACAAGGAAGAACTTCTTCTTTATGTTCAACCTAAATCTCCCCTGTTTAAGTTTAAGCCCATTCCCCCTTGTCACTTCCTGACCTTTAAGTCCTTCTCCAGATTTCTTGTTTCCCATGTGTTTTTATTGAATTTTCATGGGTGTTTTCCCTTGCTGGGTCATATGGGCAGTGAAACCTCATTAAGGTGGTAGTGAGGTTTTCCCCCGAGTTTTGTGTCCCCTGTGTGCCCCAGCTCCATGGTGAACTCTGGATAGGGGGAACATTGTCAAAAACCTGCAAGAACCAAGTTTATGAGTCAAACTGGAGATTCAGAGTGGGGGATTTAGCTCTGGTTAGAGCTGTACTTTAAATAAAGCAGTTGAGCTGGTGAAAGAAAGGTGGCACGGACAAGTGCTGAGCTTACCTCTAAGTCTGACAAACCCCAGTGGTGGTGAAGCTGGATCTCTACAGTCTAGTTAAAGGAGCCCAGAAGTGCTGAAGAAGCAGCATCGCAGTTGCTGAGACAGAGGAGACAGTACCAGTCACAGCGACCCTTGATAGGAAGAGAAGTGTAGGAATCAGAGGCATTTAGGACCACTAATGAAAAGAACCCAACAGTTTTTGTTGATGCCTTTGAAGTCTCTTCACATCCAGAGCCATGTGATGCCGTTACTGATCCCAAGGAATTGGTGGGACCATTGACTTTCCAGCCTCTGAAAGCGCCACACTCTGCACACGTGGGAGAGGAGGGTTTGGCTCATAGGCATGATAAGCATCCTTCTGCCTTTGCGTGTTGACACCGGTGACTATATTTAGACAGCAAATATCAGAATAAAGGCCAGGTACCAATTTTTGTTCTTGCCTTGTCCTGTTTATGCTCCTTCATCTGTGGAAAACGGTGGTTTGTCCATTGGATGATTTGAGAGCAAGTTTTCCCAGCTGGACTGGTCCTTGCAGCATTGGGCCCCTATCCTGAGCTTAAGTGTGTCATGCCAATAATAGCATTAAGGTTTTAAACTGAAGGAGGATCCTTTTTTTTTTTTTGTGTGTGTGTGATGGTGAATGATTAATTAGGTCAAATCCTCCAAAATTAGACCACTGGAAAAGGAATGGGCCACCAATTCACATTTTGACAAAGCCATGGCACAGAAACCAATGGGGCTGGTTCCATCTCGTCCCCCCGCATGCTCTGTCCTACGCCCCGAACTCAAACTCACTTTTCCCCAGAAGAGGTTCACTTTTAAAATTGCATCCATTAATATCCCAATTTCCTTCCCCTCCCTTTCAGATCTTGCATTAAACCCCTGTAGATTCTGCTTTAAGTAGGCAATTAAGCTAACAACATAATTATATCCCTTAATGCTCATTTTAACCGGTTTAGAGAAGAAACAAAAGGGGAAAGCAGCTTCAAATAGATGGGAATAAAAGCTCCGTTGTAAAGATATTTTTGATACTCGTGATAATTTATGTGAAGTGCAGAGTTTGGCCATTAGTGGCTGCAGGGGAGCCTGGAGGTCACGGTTAAGACCCCTACAGGCACCTTGGGGTTTTTCCTCCTGAATGTCCTTTATCTGAACCCTCTCCCGGCTGCAAATGTTGGGAAATCCCTGGAGACTGGAGAGAATGTCCACTTCATATTGCAGTGGAGTGGCTGCATAGCTGTGGCGTGGTAGGTTTGAGGTTTTTTATTACCTAGGCAATTATTCACCAGAGACCAATATGCTGAGCCTGTGAGCTGCTGCCTTGCCATGTGTATGAGTGGAAAATAGAGCGCTGCGAAGTACCAGTGGTGGGGAATTATTGCAGTAAATCTGTGCTGATGTGGTGAAGCTCCGCCGCTGCCGTGCGGAGGCAGAGCCAAAGGGGAGCTGTGCCCTCGTGGTAGTGAGCAGAATAACTGCTGTGGTTTTCTGCAGAGCACACAATGTCCACAAAAATCTGTTTGCAAGGCACAAAGTTTTATGAATGCCCTGCACGCTCTATGCAGTGAAGCTGCTCTGGCATCTCAGATCTTGTGGGGGAACCCAAGTGCTTGGCTGGAGCCTGATTTTCTGTGGTTTGGTGGTGACTCTGGAAGACTGATGTTGCAGTACAGGCACAAGTCACTGCAGATGCTGCTCTCCTTTGCAGAAGTGTGTGTTCATCTTCCCTCTCCTTTGCCCTCCCCAGTGGAGGAGGTGTTCAAACAGTTAGATCCATGTTTATGGATCCTGGGATGAACATCTTGGTCCTATGATGTCCCTGTCCCAGTGTGATCATCTAGATCTAGTGAGGAGCTCCAGCTTGGTTGTCTTTCCTGGATCATTCAGGTGGATGTAAGACAGTATTTGTCTTTCTTAAGAAACCTGAGCTGAAGCATTTGGGATCCTTCAGCAGCAGCACGTGCTGGGTTGGAACTGGATGAGCTTTAAGGTCCCTTCCAACCCAAACCATTCTATGACACAGGAATGTCCTGTGTCCTCCTTTGTATTTAGGACAGTGTGGAGGCAAAGCACATCAAAGTAGAGGTCCCTCACCCTGGATGGATTTTGTGGATTCAAGGACTGTCCCCAGTATTCACTGGGCTTTTTACAGATGCCCTGAATTGTCACAGCTTCCCATATTTCTACCCTGCATTTGGAGTGTTATGTGGAGAAAACAATTCTGGGGCTGAAGAAATTTTCCAGATGTTCAGTAGAATAATTTATTGGAGTTGAAGTGCTTCAAGCCAGTCCCAAAATCATGTTCCTTGGGTACAAACCAGTTCATATACAAAATACCCATGGCTGCTGCTGCAGTTATGTATTATCTGAGTGGAAAACTATACACTCAGGGTGAGTAACTGTCCATGGGGCTGCCATAGCATCAAGAGTAGGTGAGCATCAGTTTACTTTTTTTCATGGAAGAGCTTGTGGAATCTGGCACTTAGGAGCTATTCCCAGCCCAGCATCTTCTGCAGCTGGTACTCAAGGGGGACTGGAGCAGGCTGGTGGCAGGAGGATTTCTGGTGACCCATCTGGAGGAAGAAACAGCCCTTGGCCTCACATTGATTTTCATTCAGATCCATTTCACTGGGTTCGTTGCTCCTTTCTCAGCTCAGAGGCAGACCCAGCCCTGTCTGGCTCTGGCAGCAGCAGCCTGTGTTGCGGGTGACCCCAAGCTTTATTTCGGAATTAGGCTTTAACCCTTGGGCTCGGGGATTTCTCCCTAGTTCTTAGACATGACCCAGGGCTAGGTGTGAGTTTTGGGGACATGATCACACCTGAGGGCTTTGCTTGCACAATACTTTGCAGCAGCTGCTGACAGAAGACTAATGATGCCATCTACAAAATGCAACCCCAAAATGGATCCTGTAAGAACATTTGGACCCTTTTCCCATCCCAGTGGAGGTTCTCCTGTGCAGCTCCAACCAATGTGTTTGATGTCAGAGCTGAGCAAGTAAGCGATTTTTTTCTTAAAGCTCATGACAGATTGAAAAATCCTTTTTCAGGTTGAGCCAAAAGAAATATATATTGATTTTAATTTTTCTTGTTAACCAGAAAATCTTTTTGGGTTTTGAGTTGAGGAGAATCTGGCTCTTCCAAGTGCTTCATTTAGATTTTGAGCACATTTTGCGGTTCTCGCTTTAAAAAATAAATAGGATATATTTTGTCTGTATGAATCAGGAAATTTTAAATGTCAGACTGTGTCACTTCCACTTTTTGAATATGAGTGTCATATTCTATTGTGCAGACACGAATCCGTGCAGTGGTTGGTCTTGCTATAGCTACGCTTCTGGTTGAAAATCATTTCCCTGCAGCTCTGTGCCCTCATTTGTTTCACTTCCATGAACTGCAGAGAGTTGAAGGTCATGCAGGTCAGGTCTTGGTGATGTTTGTCCCATGCAAACTGCTTGAGAAACAGTTTCTTCCCAGCTGATTGTTTGGAGATGTCGATTGGGGAGTGACAAAAATGAAGGTTGATGGTACCCGGCTGTGTGCACTTGCAGCCCAGAAACCAACCGTGTGCTGGGCTGCATCAAAAGGAGCGTGACCATCAGGTCAAAGGAGGTGATCCTGCTCCTCTACTCTGCTCTCATGAGACCCCACTTGTAGCACTGTGTGTAGTTCTGGTGTCTAAAACATAAGAAGCACATGGAGCTGTTGGAGCAAGTCCAGAGGAGGCCACGAGGATGACCAAGGACTTGAGCACCTCCTGTATGAAGACAGACAAAGGACATTGGGGCTGTTCAGCCTGGAAAAGCTGCACGGAGACCTCAGAGCAGCTTCCAGTACCTGAAGGGTGCTGCAAGGATAGTGGTGAGGGACTCTTCAGGAGGGACTGTAGTGATAGGACAAGGGGTGATGGGTTCAAACTGAAACAGGGGAAATAAATGAAGATCTAAGGAAGAAGTTCTTCCCTGTGAGGGTGGTGAGGTGTTGAACACAGGCTGCCCAGAGAAGCTGTGGCTGCCCCATCCCTGGCAGTGTTCAAGGCCAGGTTGGACACAGGGGCTTGGAGCAACGTGTTCTAGTGGAAGGTGTCCCTGCCCATGGCAGGGGGTTGGAATTGGATTAAGGTCTCTTCCTACCAAAACCACTTGGTGATTCTATGTTACCTTGTGACATCCTTCTCTTCCGAAGGCTGTACCTGGTTTGAAGACTTCTGGGGGAGGGCTGTGGGGTCACCATCCCCTCTGCCCTGGGGCAGTATTTGAGTTACTTCAAGGAGGGAAGCAGTATCTCAGGGGCAGTGCAGGAGCCTTAACTGGTTGAAATGTACCCAGGAGAAGTTTTTTGTCTTGCCTTATTTCCCAACTAGCCATCGGGAAGGCGGCACAGCCACTCACCCTCATTGGGAGCAGCCAGGCCTTTTGGGTTCTTTTGGACTTTTTCTTGGTCTTTATCTGGGTTTCTTTTTATTTTTCCTTTTTTTTTTCTTAAAAATTATTTTAATCATGGAGGTTGTTTGTTTGTTTATTGATTTCTCTCTGCCTGGGGAGTGGATCTGGTGATATTTATAGCATTTGTGGTTGGCTGATGGGAGTTATTTTGCAAACAGAACTTCTAAATTTTCTACTTTAAGGCTGTTTTTTCTCCAACTTCCTTCGTTTCCCCGTTGTTCTTCTCGTTTTTTCTCTTTTTACTATTTTTTCTTGCTTTTTTACTTTTTTTTCATTTTTGAGGCAGACTGAACCATTTCTGAAATTCCCCCCTGTAATTACTGCTCTTTTTTTAAGTTTGAAAAAATCACCCATTTTTCGGAGCTTCCCCCATCCTTACTTTTAGATCAGTGTGGTTTGACTTTTAAATTTTTTCCCTTTCCAAAGTAAAGTTACCACCATTTTGTGCTATTATAAAAAGCCAAACTGGGAGAGAAGGCAGGTGACATCCCGGAGTTAACCTCCTAATGGTAAATGGTTTAGTTTCAACCTCATTTTAAATGCCACAAGGGGTTTATTTATAAGGATAAAATTTATAGTTTGCAAATGGACAGCCTTCCCCTCGGATGCCAGGCTTCAGAGGTCTCTTGGCCAACTCTGGTCTTTCTGACGGCCCTGGTCCTGACACCATCTTTTATTAAATTGTGCATTTTTAAATTCTAGATACAAGTTTTGGTCTTGGATGAAAGATTTGATGAACATGCTGTGAGGGCTGGAGCAGCTCTGCTCTGGAGCCAGGCTGAGAGAGCTGGGCTGGGTCAGCCTGGAGAAGAGAAGGCTCCAGGAAGATCTTAGAGCAGCTCCAGTGCCTAAAAGAAAGATGGAGAGGGGCTTTGGATAAGGGCCTGTAGAGACAGGACAAGGACAATGGCTTTAACCTGCCAGAGGGGAGATTGAGATGAGCTCTGAGGCAGAAGTTCTTCCCTGTGAGGGTGCTGAGGCACTGGCCCAGGGTGCCCAGAGAAGCTGTGGCTGCCCCATCCCTGGCAGTGTTCAAGGCCAGGTTGGACACAGGGGCTTGGAGCAACCTGCTCTAGTGGAAGGTGTCCCTGCCCAGGGCAGGGTTTGGGACGGGGTGAGCTTTAAGGTCCCTTCAACCCAAAACCAGACTGGGATTCTATGAAATGTTTGTTTTTTCATTATGTATCTTAGATTTAAGTGGAACGTTGTCAGTACCACACATCTGTGCCGTGCTTGTAATTATGGAGGTACTCAAAGCATTCTCCAAAATTTCCAAACCAAAAGAGGCAAAACCAACTCCAGAGTGTTCGGTTCTGCCCAGGGATTGCATTACTCCCACTGAAATACAGCTTAAGCAGAAGCAACTCCTCTGGGACGTGCTTCACAGCCTCTGCAAATGTAAAGGGCAAAGTTTCAGTCTTATGACAGCTTCTTCCATGAAGCGCTTCATCACAGGGCTCCTTGGCACTGAGATCTACGGCTGTGGCCAGTGCATGTCCCACCAGTGCAAGCCATCCTTTGAGGATGTTCTTCACATGAGTTGGTTTGTTGGTTTTGGTTTTATTTTTTCCTCACATTTTGGGTCGAGTCTTCTTGAATGCCATAGACTCTTGCAAGAGTGCAGCAGGATGGTCCTAGTGAGTCTTGGTCCTTCTCATGCTGGGAAGGAGCAGTAAGACTTTGAGTTTTCATGGACAGATTGGAGGTGCACAGTTTGGAGATGTTTTTTCCTGTAGATTCAGACTTGGCTAACTCTTTCCTAATATCATTTTTAATGCTCACAGATCAGGTTTTAAGCATCTACAACAGCTGATGATACAAATAGAACAATATCTGATGGGCCATCCTGCTGTCAGGAAGTTGTCCTGCTTTGATGTACATCAGGAAGGCAGACTACTGATGGCAGAAAACGCTCCAGTGCAGTATCTGTGTTGTAGTGTTGCACCTGCAAGTATGCAACCTGCAGGATTTGGACATCCTTCCGTGTGAGAGCTTGAGCTGTCTCCTGGCTAATCTTCGCTTTGACCAAAATGTGCCATGTGCTGGGCTGCACCCCCAGAGCGTGAGCAGCAGGTCGAGGGAGGGTATCCTGCCCCTCTGCTGCGCTCTGGGGAGACCCCCCTGCAGCCCTGATCCAGCTCTGGGGAACAGCACAAGAGGGACGTGGAGCTGCTGGAGCGAGGCCAGAGGAAGCCACAGAGGTGCTGC
>NW_009933103.1:18483-39308 GCF_000696875.1 Nestor notabilis | reverse complement strand
GCTTTAAGGTCCCTTCCAACCCAAACCATTCTCTGATTTATGATTCTGTGCTGAGCACTTATCACCACCACCTCCACACTGGGACTGCACATTTCCTACTGTATGAACCCCTGCTCTCATGATCATTGCACAGAGACTTATTTTGAGGTAGATTAAACTTTTCCCATTTAATTTCTGTTGAGTTCTTCCATGTGTGGTGGAGATAACATGATTTTTCAAGTTGCCTCCCATCAGCTGAGCTGTGGTGAGAGCCCATCGTCTGCTTGCGAGGTTGTTCATCTTCAACTCAACTTTCAGTTCTTTCTCTCCATGCTGTGTCAGCCTCCAGCAGGGAAAGGCAAGATCTCTGCAGGTGGATGTTCCTGGTGGTTCCTACCATGCAATTGCCCATGGGAAGCTCTGGCAGGCCCATCAGACGTGGTGTTTCAAAGCAGAGCCTACGTGGAGCCACGATGTGCTTGCTCCCAAACACCCAACAGAATGTGTGGAATGGCACTTCTGTAGGAAACGTGTGGGATTCCGTGCATAAATAAGTCCTATTTTCATTCTTTTTCCATGTGCACTCGTAGCTTGTTACATATGTTGTTTTATCAACTTGGAAAAGTGCCTGCAGTGGGATTTTTTGTGTTAAATTTGATTTCCTGAGAGTTTACTGTGAAATTGGAAACCTGGAAAAATGGGTGGATTTCTGCAATGCTCCCGCACGGCTCCTTCTCCTCCCTTTGTATCCCCCCAAGTCAAAAATAGTAACCCCCTCATCCCCACAAGATTTCATTCCATATACATTTATTCTTTAAAAATATTTCCAGCTGTTTCTTTCACTGGGAAGCTCGTAACCATCTGTAAACAACTGCTTGGTGCAGATAATGCTGTTGTTTTGCCCAGTCACTCTTATTTTCCAGCTTTTGTAATAGTAGGGTTCAGAAGGAATCAGTAATGCCTTTTCTATTCTTCACCCTCAATTTGATTATTTTTCTCATAAAGAAAAGACTGAAGAGAGAGCTGAGCAACAGGAATTGGAAAAAATATTTTGATTGCTTTTCAGTTGCTTATAATCAAGGAGTAACTCTTTAAATCCAGGCCAATTTGCTGCAGTGATTTAATTCATAATTTTAATTTCATGACTGTTTTGGGGAGAAAAAAAAAGGTATATCAGGTTAAAGCCTTTTAATACTTGTTTGAACATGGGTAGTTTTAGGTTAGAATTTATTTCATGTTCCATTTTATTGGTGTACTTCTGCTCTCATGTGCTACTTGAGTTTCTCTGTACTGCCACAAGAGAAAAATTGAAATTCAGTGCACAGATTCTGCCAGTTCTTTCAGCAAGTTCATAAAATTACTCATATGAATATTCCCTTGACTCAGAGGCTGCTGCTTACAGCCCTTAAACACATCTGCGACTACCCGAAGTATTGGGAGCCAAAGCAAATGGCCAGAGACATGAAGACCTGGAGTCCCTCAAAACTTTTTTCCCATTCCAAGAGGGAAAAGCACTGCTGTGACTCAGCACCCACCCAGGCCCAGTGATGGGATTGTCCCTAGCTGGTGGATTTTGGTGTTTGCATGCTCTCCTGGTGAGCAAACCCTGTTGTGTCATGTCCAGCAGGGATTTGACCTTTTCAGTTTGAAACATTTTAGAAGAAGTTGTAATTCTGAGTTCCTGAGATGTTGCAGGTGCAGGAAACACCCCCATGTTACTAAATTAATATTACAAAATGAGAAGATCATAGAATCATAGAATCCCAGCCTGGTTTGAAATGGAAGGGACCTTAAAGCTCATCCAGTTTCAATCCCTGCCACGGGCAGGGACACCTTCCACTAGAGCACGTTGCTCCAAGCCCCTGTGTCCAACCTGGCCTTGAACACTGCCAGGGACGGGTCAGCCACAGCTTCTCTGGGTACCCTGTGCCAGCGCCTCAGCACCCTCCCAGGGAAGAGCTTCTGCCTCAGAGCTCATCTCAATCTCCCCTCTGGCAGGTTAAAGCCATTCCCCCTTGTCCTGTCCCTCCAGGCCCTTGTCCAAAGTCCTTCTCCAAGGAATAAGATAATAAACAGTAGGCAAGAAGTATACAACTGAATGAAAATGATTTCTAGACTTATATAATGATTTTATTATTACTATTATTCGCCTGCTTACAGTTTTTACCTCTCTGCTGCAACTTTGTCTGCCCCAGATAAGAGTTTGGGGGAAAGTTTGAGGAAACTCAGTTCCACTGTTTGCAAGACCAAGGAAAAAAAAAAAAGAAAGGAAAATTATTCTCCTGCCAATACAAAGAGAATTGGAATTGACGTAGAGGGGGGCCCCGGGTGAAGTCAGGAGTGGAACAACAAGGGCACAGAGGGTTCATTCCCTCCTTGGTTTTCCAGTGAGATCCTGTGCTCACACTTGACCTTTGCATGGAGCTGATGAACCTGTAGCATGTTTCATCATTAGCGTTTGTTCCTGATTAGTATTTGGGAAGCACCACTGGCATCGCAGTGACTGGGAGCCTGTGGGAAGGCGCATAGTGAGAGATACCATCAGTGGTTACTTATCCCCCAACTCACAGGGATGGGCACCAGGAGTGGAGACATTCTGCACCTCCTTCATGGGACTGGAGGAGACCCCAGTGGTGGCTGGGTGCAAGAGCATCTCCTCTGCTGATGGAATCCTCCCTTCTGGTGGAAGGTGTCTCTGCCCATGGCAGGGGTTTGGATCTGGATGAGCTTTAAGGTCCCTTCCAACTCAAACCAGTCTGCAATTCTATGAAAACAGGTTTTTCTAAAGCTTGGTACAAGAAACACATATAGCTAGGAGTAAGGAGCACCCTCCCCTGTGGTGAGGCACTGGAATAGGTTGCCCAAGGAAGTTGTGAATGCTCTAACCCTGGCGGTGGTCAAGTCGAGATTGGACAGAGCCTTGGGCGACATAGTTTAGTGTGTGGTGTCCCTGCTCATGGCAGGGGGGTTGGCACTAGATGATCTTAAGGTCCTTTCCAACCCTAACTATTCTATGATTCTATGGTTCCCCTCACGCTGGAGGCTTTCCTGTACAGTGTGTTAGAACCCAAATGAGATGGTTGGTCTTCACACCATTGGTCTTTCGGTTCCACAATGTCTCTAATGTCCCTGAGCTCTGGCAGTGAAGATGTTGAGCATCACCTGCATGCATCCGTGGCAGGTTTGGTTTATTTCCATCCTCAGCACTGCCGTCACCCTCCTTGCCTGCTGCAGAGCTCATCCCTGGCTTGGCAGGAGCCACACGTGCTTCTGTGCCGGGATGGGAGTTGCTGCCCTTTTCTTCTGATGACCTCAAGTCAAAACTCTCCCACTGTTCTCATTTCAGAGGGTTCAGAAACCTTAGGTGTTTTGTTTGGAGGTCGGAACTAGATTATCTTAAGGTCCTTTCAAACCCTAACTATTCTATGATTCCATGTTTTGGTTTTACTGTCGGCTTTTCCCCGTGCCGCAGGACAGAGCCCTGACCTCAGCCTGTCCATGCTCTGCTTCTTCCTGGAGCAAGGCTGCAGCTGAGTAAAAGGGTGAAATTCCCATGATGCTCACAGAAAAGTTTGACACTACAATGTTTTCAAGCTGCTGCCAGCATCCCGGACCTCAGTCTTGGTGGTGTTGTCCCACAGTCAGGACAGGGGCAGTTTGCAGACGCCATGGGGGGACACTGGACCCTTGCTCCTGGGGCTTGGCTCTGCTGCAGGACCAGAAGAGATGCCCTGGGTCGAGCTCAGATTTCCTCCTTGCAGATATCTTTTTTTAATGATTATTAATATTCTGGTTGTTTCTTGAGGGGAAGCTGCAGCTGAGGAAATAGGCAGCACATTTGTCCAGCCCAAGGAGCTTAATTGTTCCCTGGTGGAAAATTCACCCCTTTAGAGGATGCACTTAAGGATCTGCAAAGGATGAGCATAGGACAAGCCACAGCAGTGTAAAGCATCATGACATTTTCCATTGTGGGGAGAATGCCCTGGCTCTGGGAAGCACCTGGGTATGGACCCTGCTCAGCTCACCCATTGCCTCAACGTTGCTCCTGCTCTTTATAAACCAGGGGAGACATCACTGAACTTGGAGGGGATGAGAAGGACACCATGGGAGTGATGCAGTGCCATGCTGGGCATTTGGGTTTCCTTAGCATCCACTGGATTGGCAGGAGGAAGCTAAAGTTCCTGTCCCTCCCAAAAAAGGGGCATGAGCATATTTATGGGTCCTCTAGCCCTGCAAATGTTTCGGTGTGATGAGGGGCTTGTATTTTTTTCTTTCTGGTATTTAATGAGAATTAAATAGGAAACTGCCAATGTCTTCCGTTTGTTTAGTAAAAAAGGGGGGAAAAAGAAAAGCACTTCCTGGATTTTCTGTGGCTCTGAAGTGAATCCCAACAGACAGCTCAGGTAGGCCCGCAGTTATTTTTATGGCGCATTCCTTTGTGAGACCTGTTTTCAGTTGCTTCTCCTGCTGCCAAATATTAATTGTTAGGGTGAAATTCTGCATGCTGGGTGCTGCTGGCTCCTTCCTGACCTGGGTCTGTGTTTTGTGTTTTGCTGACAATTACTCAGCTGTCTTTGGGAGGGCATTTGGGGGAAGTAGGTTGTGAGGTTTGTTTTGGTTTTCTTTATTACCCCTCAGGTAAAACAAACAACTTGGCCCTTTTACAAAGCATCCACAAAGGAAAGATGATTTTCCTGCTCTGGAGAGGAGCTGTGGCTCCTGCTCCTCCTGCAAACCCCAGGTGGAATTAGAATCATAGAATTACTGAATTCCACGTATTAGATATAGAATTACAACGACCGGCTTGGAAAAGACCTTTCAGATCACCAAGTCCAACTGTTCCCAGCACTGCCAAGGCCACCACTAACCCCTGGCACTGGGGCCTCGTCTGCACAGTGTGTGAACACTTCCAGGGATGGTGACTCCAGCACTGCCCTAGGCAGCCTGTTCCAATGCCTGAGCACCCTCTGGGGAAGAAATTGTTCCTCAGCTCCATCTAAACCTCCCCTGGTGCAGCTTGAGGCCGTGTTGCTTTGTCCTGTCACTTGCCACTTGGGAGCAGAGACCAGCCCCCTCCTGGCTCCATCCTCCTGTCAGTCAGTTGTAGAGAGGGATAAGGTCCCCCCAAGCCTTCTCTTCTCCAGACCGAACCCTCCTCAGAATGAGGGTTGTTTAGAACCCAATTTGGGACATCCCCCTTTAGCAGAGCCTGGATGAAGTTCAGACCCCAATTGTAGGGGGGTGGCTGTGTACAAATAAGTAAATGCATTTAAATTTAAAGCCTTTTTCCTCCTGGGGAGGACTTTGGTGGTGGTAGGTGGTTCCTGGGACCCCTGTCCCACACTAAGCCTCATGCCCATGGGAACAGATCTGAGCATGGTGTACGTAGATGCAAATCCAAGCAGTTTGAATGATTGTTTTTAATCATCATTTAAGTGATCAGGCAGAAAGCCCACACTTAAATCTTCCCAAATCTCATTTAACATTTTTATGGTTTTCAGTTTTTTTTTTTTTTTTACAGTAGCTGTTAAAATGTTGGGGGTTTTTCCCAATATAGTGTAGCCCTTTCTATAAACATGGGTTTCTCGGGTCAGTTGTACATCTGCTTCCCTCCTCCTTTTTGTCACTTTATCCTGTTAGGAAATGTTGAGTGAGACATTCCTTATTTATCACATGATTTACTTTTTGCTTACAACTTGAGGAGCATATGGCCAGAAACCACATTCTGCTTCGTGCATTTTAAAGATATTTATTAGCGTTAGTTAAACAAAACTATCTAAAACATACCATATCCATACAAAAGCAGCTTTAGGGAATCATATTTTGAATTGTAAATTATTTTATGTGAGAGATTGTATGGCGGATTACCCAGCCTGTGTTGCAGAGCCCCGGCTCTGGCAGGCAGATGCAGACCCTGCCCCTTTGCTTTTAATTATAAATGAAGAAGTCACCGAATTAAATTACCTGGGTAAACCAGTGCACAGGAGATTTCTCTTTGCCCTTCCTAAAGAGGCTACTTCATCGAAAGCTGCTCTGACCCATTGGGGCACATTCTGGTTGCTGGTGGTTAAATGGAGATTTCCAGCAATTCACTGCTTTGACTTGCTTACAATATTTGTAGTCCTTAAATGCCACTGCTTAGAATGTCATAGAATCATGGAGTCCAGGACTGGTTTGTGTTGGAAGGGACCTTAAAGCTCATCCAGTCCCAACCCCCTGCCATGGGCAGGGACACCTTCCACTAGAGCAGGTTCCTTCAAGCCCCTGTGTCCTAGCTGGCCTCGAACACTGCCAGGGATGGGGCAGCCACAGCTTCTCTGGGCACCCTGTGCCAGCGCCTCAGCACCTTCACAGGGAAGAACTTCTTCCTAAGATCTCATCTCAATCTCCCCCATGGCAGGTTAAAGCCATTCGCCCTTGTCCTGTCCTTACAGGCCCTTGTCCTGTCCCTAGAGTGCTCCAAAAACCTGGAGAGTTCCTAAACTCTTGCTTAAACTTTAGGCACTGAAGCTGCTCTAAGGTCTCCCCTTAAGGAGCCTTCTCTTCTCCAGACTGAACCAGCCCAGCTCTCTCAGCCTGGCACAATGCCATTATAAAAACTAAGAAATAAGACAGGAAGGAAAAATCAGGCTGGGCAGAAACACACAGGGTGGGGAAGGTAAGCAAAAAAAAGGAAATAAATAATGAATTTGCCTATTGGCCCCATTAGGTGCTGTGCAGTTGGTTGGTGCTGGTCAGGGACTGCAGAGCCGTCAGTCACCACATTATTTATTTCCAGCAATTCATTCATTCAACTCCAAATACAAATATGAAAAGGAACACAAAATGAATTACATGCATGATCCTTCACGGAATGGTTCTTGTGTTGGGTTGGGCGGTAAATCACACCAGAGTTCCCAGCTAATGTGTGTCTAGCCAGGAATAAAATATGGCATCGGGACATTGAGATGCTTCATATTTTGGGAGTATGATCCCTGCACGACGTATTCCCAAAATGAATTTATATGTAAGGAAATTCTTGTAGATGGAGGATGAATAACTTTGAAATCTCAGACAGCTTTGCAAAGTTGAGGTTGGCTCCATGCTTCCCAAGCTGAAATACTGGATATTTTTGGGAATAATTTATGTTTAATAATAATTTAGGTTTAATAGTAATTTAGGTCTATTAATAAATTAGATCTAATAATAATTTAGGTTGAATACTTTAGGTACTAATTTCTGGTAATATTTAGGTACCACTTGGTGGTGTGGCTGGAGTGGTCCTACAGATGACGTGAAGGCAGCATCAAGGTTGTGCCTTTAGCTTTGCCCTTGTATTTTGTGGCTTTCAGGAGCTCTCGTCCAGGCATCCTTCATATTCCATGGGTGATTTTCATGTGGAATTATAATTTCAGGAACCTGGGCAGTTTCCCTGCCATTGGGGAACGGGGTTTGCAGGATGACCTGTGAGTTTGGGTTGTGCAGGAAGCTCCTTGAAGGGACAGGAATTGCAGCATCCCCTGTCTCTAGGGGTTTTGGATAATGCCAGTGTCCCACGAGGTTTCTGCCCTGGATCTATATTAAATCTCCATTTTCCTACTTTTTTTTTTTTTTCTCTTTTTTTTTGGTACACCCAGATCTAATCTTCTAGAAAATGCCCCGAAGGTTTGAGCAATCTCCCAGTTGCAGGAACCCATAAAGCTCCTTTCCGAGTTTTTTTTTTTTCATTGTGTAACCATGACAAATCATTAATTTTTGATTGATTGCTTTGAATTATGGGTGCTCTGACATCCTTTCTGTAGCTGAACAGCTGTATAACAAATGAACATATCAGTGCTCACAAAAGATTGGAGATCTAACAGAAGCAATTACATTGTCAGCTCCTCCCTTCTGGCTTTTCCGAGGCAATGGAGGGAGGAAATTTTTGAACAGAAATTCCTCAAGTGGCTAACAATAATAATAATCATCATCAAAAAATTCCTTTCTGTAATTGAATTAGATTTTTATCTCTTCATTTCCAGTGGATTTCTCCAGCCTTCAGCAGCCAGGATGTGTCTCAGCTTTGTGCAACTTGGAAAATCCCTTTGAACAAAATTGCACATGAAGAACTCCAAAAAAAAAAAAAAAAGAGAAAATGAAATTGCAATTTTTGGTTGCTATTCCTTTAAGATTCTCAAATTGCAGCAGTGCACTAACTGTGACCTCCATAACTTTTAAATTAAGAATTTATGCTGGCTTGAAATTTATGAAATATTTCAACATGAAAGAAAGCCTTTTTCCCTCAGGAAAATTGAGCAATAAATCACAGCGCTCTCGATTTACTGCCCTAGAGCCAGGCAAAGAGAGGAGGTTTTCATTCCTCCCCCCTTCATTCTGGAAAAAAAAAAAAAAGAGAAAAAAAAAATGTAATCATCTAAGACAGCTTTGCTGCTGTCCTCCCACTCTCCAGAATTTTTAATTTCAGCTGTTTCTGCTTGGATTTATTTCCAATATTCCTGCTCGGCTTTTCAATTTCCTCAGTTATTAAATTTTAATTCAGTGCATTAGCATTTAAATTAAAAAAGGGTTTATTTTATCGAAATCGTTGGCTGGCCCCCATCCTGCTGCACATGAATTGCCTGGTTCTGCCATTTGCACAAAATGTGAAATGCAGCTCATATCTTTTAACTTGTATTTGCACAATTTCAGAAATAAAAATTCTGGGTTTTGGAATAATATTGGCTTTCCAAGGAAGCCTCTCAGCACAGAGCTGGAGGAGGGAGGAGGAAAGGAGGAGCCCCTGGTTGCTCCCTGCTCAGCCCCTTGGAACGACTCAGAGGGGCTCAATTAGCAAATTCCTTGCTAACGAAGGGAGGTGGCCCCTCTAATCCAGCAGTGGGGCTTCCCCATCTACCTCGGATGGGATTGGCTCTTGGATGTCCATCTTGGCTTGGACACAGCGCTGAATTTGGCTATTTCTGCCTTATTTCCCTCCTGCAAATTGCATGTTTTTCCATAGGAGGGATCATTAGCCTTTAGTAAAGTGCCACAAAATAACTGCAGGAGAGTAATGAGGGGGAATCCACTCAGAAAGTCACCTCTGTGGAGGGATTGCATCCGATATCCTGCCCCCTGCACCGGGGTTAGGCTCACAACATGTCCCACTGCACCGAGCATGGGGCATGTGTGTAACTTGAAATGGGTTAAAAACAGGTATTTTGGGTGCATTGTGCTCACAGGAAGAATTCAGAGAGTGGTGTTGCCTTTCTGAACTGAAGCAGCCTCATTTTTTGATGTCTTTTGCCCCCTTAGGCAGACGAGAGCAACAGCAGCGGGCGGAGGAGCTCTTCCAGCAGGTAGGTGGATGTTTGCTCTGCTGAGATGGATGTGGTGGTGGATGGGGCTCTGCTCGGATGTGATTCTCTAACTTGGAGATGGGTGGTGAAGGATGACCACATGGGAGGGATGAACTGGAGCTGGTAGAGTTCAGTGTCCATACACTCAGATTTGGATTTTGCTACCAAAAAGTAGATGTGACAAGGATGAAGGATTGCTATGGCCTTGGGGCTGCAGGGGGATGTGGTTTGCATGCAGGGTGGGGTGAGACCTCCCCAGCCCCATGCCCTCACGGGGTGCAAACACCGTCATGGGGTGCTGTTCTTGGGTGGAGACCTTGGGTCATGCTGTGGCAGGTGGGTGCAGACCCCCCTGCTCCGATGCAGGAGAAGACAGGGGTGTCCCACCACCCCAGCCCCCTCTGGTACTCCTAAAGGATGTCTTTGCTGCTTCTCACTCTGGTGGACGCAGGACACGTCAGGTGGGATGTGCTGAGGTTGAGTCTTGCCCTGTGCCGTAGCCTCATCATCTCCTGCTGATGCTGTAGGACACCTTATGTTGCTGTGATGCACTAAAGATGGTTCTTCTTGGTCCTTCTCCATCTCTCTCTGGTGGAGTCAGTCCACAGCTGTGGCACTGTGGAAGAAGGGGAAGCCTTCCCTCCTTGGCCAAGCACAAACTCACAGTAGCTGGTTTTCTCTGCAGAGCACCTCCCCATGTGGTGGGGAGGTGTTGGGAGACGAGAGCAAAGCATGGCTTTAGGGACAGTCAGATTTACCTGGTCCTGTGTGTGCTCAAAGCTGATTCCTGTTTGTCTGCCATCCACAAGCAAAGTGGCAAACTCACTGCTAGGTTCAAAAAGTTTTGTGGTAAAAATAGGTGAAGATGTAGGAGGTTAGAGGTGCCAGGCTGGAAACAGGAGCAATGCTGAAGATGTATCATAGAGGGGAGTATGTGGCCTGGGAAGGGGAGCAGTCTGCAGCATGGAAACATTCATGTGAGTTGGAGAGGAGGGTAGAAAAGTCAGGGAGGTGCCATCACGTGGTGAGATCATGCACAGCTTGTTGGGAGGACCACTGAGCACCTGAGGCACATTTGTGGGTTACATCAGCATGGATGGGGGACAACAGAAAACCAGAGTCAATTAGGCTGCTATGGAAAAGAGGTATGTGGGGCTGTGCCCATCCTGGCATGACCTCCATCAGCATCACCTGCCTGTTCCTCAGCAAGTGGGCACAGCAACATGGGCAGCCCCTGAATGCTGCAGTGGCACAAGCAGAGAAGCTGTGATCATGTGGCAGAAGCCACTGTCCCCAAATTGGTGTTATCAGCGTGGAGCAAGACCGCCACTGGCGCACCCAGACATGGTTTGCTGGTTGCTGCTGCAGGGCTGGGCACTGCTCTCCTGCTCAGGCAGGTCACCAGCACTTCATGGAGCAGGCGCTGGTGAGACAGGAGACTTTGCAGCTCTGAGGCCCCAAGCACAAGAGGGACGTGGAGCTGTTGGAGCAAGTCCAGAGGAGGCCATGGAGCTGCTGCAAGGGCTGGAGCAGCTCTGCGCTGGAGTCAGGCTGAGAGAGCTGGGCTGGGTCAGTCTGGAAAAGAGAAGGCACCTTAAGGGAAAACGTTAGAGCAGCTCCAGTACCTAAAGGGGCTCCAGGAAACCTGGAGAGGGGCTTTGGACAAGGGATGTAGGGACAGGACAAGGGGGAATGGCTTTAAGCTGACAGAGGTCATCACTCCCCTCTGGCACTGCCTGCCTCCTCCACATCTTGAGCTGCATTTCGCATCCTCCCTTTTGTATTGCCTGTGATACTATCTCTCTGCTAACCCCATGCCAGAGCACCCTCCTGTTCCCTCTGGAGACTTGGAAGTGCTGCTGAAGTTTTATCCCTCAGGTGAAACACATCCTCCCATGTTAAATGGCCTCTCCATTCTTCCAATCTCCGAAATGCTGCTTTTGGTCATCCCCTCATCTCCCGCTGCTGGGTATGCACCAGGTGCTCCACACCATGACACCGCTGGCCCCTGCTCATTGTTCCAGTGCCCCTGCTCAGCATTACAGGGTGAAATACCCTCATTACACGCAGCTTTGTGGTACAGTGCTGCCCGTGTTGAATGGTGCCTGCTGGGTTGGACTTGGCAGCAGGGAGCAGCGCCAGCATAGGGTATCTTACAGAGAGGAAAGCTCTTGTTCCAGGTTTGGGGTGGCTCAGCAGTTCTTACTCAGGATGCTGGGAATTAGCCTGAACTAAGTGCTGGGAGGATGCCTGGTCAAGGAGAAAGGAGCCAGGCATCTCATCCTGCCCCTGAATTCCCTATTCTGACTTCTAAGGCAGTTCTGTAGGTCTCTACAGAGGGTTTTGCAGAGCAGGTGGGTCAGTGCAATCTCCATGTGGGAGCTGACCCTCCAGGGTGTCCTCCCTTCCTGGGCTTGGCTGAGAACCAGAGCATCCTCCTGGAGTGATGGCCATCCCGACAGCGGGTACCCCAGTTCCACTGAGCTCCCACCAGGGTGGCAGAACTTCATCCTATGATCACTGCTGCTTTGTACATCCATAGAGATGGCTGGGCTGGCCATCACCTTTTTATCTTAGAAAAGTGGAAACAAAATCCACTCATATCTTCCTGACTGCACAGAATATGGTCAAAACTAGGAAAATGACCAAGGCTGTTGAAGAAAAATGAAATGGAATAAAAATGTAGTATTTCAAGAAAGCTGTGTCAGTGGCTGAAGGCTGAAAAGTGGATTTGACAAAAGATCTTCAGTAGCTGGAGATACCAAGTGGGTGTTTTTCAAAGTTGTTTTTGCTTGAAACCTGCACTAATTGCAAACTGTTGAGGAAGGTTTTAAAGATTAATTTGCATCAGTATCAAAATAAAAGCGAAATAAGATTGCCAACTTTCTATGTAGCATACTCTAACATGCTTGGTCTGAAAGTGGTGACCGTAGCACTGGCTCACTCCTGGCTTTATTTATTTATTGTACCGATTTGGTGAATCTGTTTAAAATAGATGTTTCAAGCTCTGAACATAAAGGGTTTTGATGATCTTCTCACCCCCGCAGCTGTTTGCTGCCTTTGAAATAACACGGCTCACCACATGCAGCTAAGAGTCAGTGGTGACGGATTGTGCTCACCACTGTCCTGGCTTATTAAGTGCTGTGTGGTTCCTGTACTTCACTAATGCTTATTAATGGGAACTGTTAAAAAGTGAAGAGAATTATTAGGAACATAGAAAAAGCCCTTCCTGTAAGGCAGCTGGAAGAGAGATGGCTGTTTGCCTTAGAGGAGATGACAACTAAGAGACAACCTGACAAAGCTGTGCATGTTTTTGAACACTCCAGAAAAGGTAGATCAGAGGCTTCCCTCTTCCATTTGCAAGGAAAAAAGAGGCAGTTGACAAAATTAAATGGCAGCAAATTAAAGGCAGTAAAAAGGTGGGATTTTGCCTTGTGTGATGGGCAGTTAGTGTTGGAGCATGTTGCTAAGAGTCGGGTGCTCGCGTGGGGCTTAGAGTGGTCACAACTGGGCAATGGCATCAGGAGGTGATGTGGGCTCTTCTGAATGAAGCACGTTGCCTGGGGATCAGTGACCTTGCTCCTGCCTACTGGGAAGTTTCTTGAAGCTTCATCTGATGCCCCTTCTGCATGTGGTGGACCAGGTTTGACTGCTGTGAGTCTGCGGGACAGTCCTGGGGAGCTCGGAGGGACCAGAGCATGGTGTGGGAGCAGCATCAGGAGCTGCAGACCTTGGGGTAATTGTTGGGAGTTTCCATAATGCTGTTGTAAAACTAACTACTTACCAGTAATGAATGTCAGCATTCAGATGGTGGGCTCTGGATCTTGACAAGAAATAATTGAAAACCCAAATGTGCAATTATATCTGACAAGCAGCGTGTGCTTTTCTTGGTCACCAGAGTCTTATGTAGTCATGTGTTAGACACGGTTTTATATAATTATTATTGTTTATATGGTGGGTGTCAGAGGAAGGAAGAATTTGAGTTTCAAGTCCTCTGTTGGCTATTTATTTTAAAGTCATTAGATTTGTAAGAAATAATTGAAAACCCAAATGTGCAATTATATCTGACAAGCAGCGTGTGCTTTTCTTGGTCACCAGAGTCTTATGTAGTCATGTGTTAGACACGGTTTTATATAATTATTATTGTTTATATGGTGGGTGTCAGAGGAAGGAAGAATTTGAGTTTCAAGTCCTCTGTTGGCTATTTATTTTAAAGTCATTAGATTTGTTTTCAGACTTAACTACACTTAATGTGCGAGACTTCTGAATAAATCAGACCCTGATATAGGAACTGCATCTGTTTGCGGAGGGAACGGAGCCAGCTGGAAACTCAGCCCTGTCTGCACCAGGGCTGTCACCAGCCGGGAACCCGCTTGCAGCACAGATGTAGCTGTGCAGAAAAGCAGGCTCTGCTCCTGAGAGGAGCTGAAATTCCAGACCTTCTGGGGTTATAAGCTGGCTCTGAGGGCATGGATGGATCTTACCTTCATTGCAGTGTTAACAGCTCTGTGGGAGAACCATAGACTCACAGACTGATTTGTGTTGGAAGGGACCTTAAAACTCATCCAGTTCCAACCCCCTGCCACGGACAGGGACACCTTCCACTAGAGCACGTTGCTCCAAGCCCCTGTGTCCAACCTGGCCTTGAACACTGCCAGGGATGGGGCAGCCACAGCTTCTCTGGGCACCCTGTGCCAGCGCCTCAGCACCCTCACAGGGAAGAACTTCTGCCTCAGAGCTCATCTCAATCTCCTCTCTGGCAGGTTAAAGCCATTGTCCTTGTCCTGTCCCTCCACGCCCTTGTCCAAAGCCCCTCTCCCGCTTTATTGTAGCCCCTTTAGGCATTGGAGCTGCTCTCAGGTGTCCCCTTCAGGAACCTTCTCTTCTCCAGGCTGACCCAGCCCAGCTCTCTCAGCCTGGCTCCAGAGCAGAGCTGCTTCAGCCCTTGCAGCATCTTCATGGCCTCTTCTGTACTCCACCAGTTCGCCAAATGCCAGAGCCTCGGTGTGCTTCAGATGGTGTGAGGTGGGAAATGTCCTTTTCTGGAGCCATAAAGTACTGAGAAGTCATAGCTATAATGTCTTCAGCAAACCTGAGTTACCAGGAAATTGTTTTCCTTGGGTCACTCTCCTGGGCAGCTTGGGCTTGTTCAGATAATGGTGTGGAGCCTTGTAGCTTGTTTATGTTAAACCCATGTGTATCTCCACAGCAGGACATCTGCCACCTCATTTGTATTGCTCCCCAGCTGGGGAGCTTTCCCAGTCCCAAAGTCCTGTCTCCTTTATGTCCATCTTTTCCCGTTGCTTGTTTTACCCCATTCATCTTGTGCTGTGCTGGGCTGCTGCCGGCGGGTCACTGCCATGGTCCAGTGCAGGCTCCTCATGGACCTATGGCCATTTGCAGCCAGTTGTCACCCCCTCAGTAATTTCTTAGTCAAGCAACACAAAGCTCTTTCACTGATATAAATAAAGCCTTAATCTATTCTCTTTGTTTTTCCCTGAATTTCTTTGTCTCTGTTGACATTTCCATGCCTGAAAATGTAAAGACGCCGGCAGCTATTCCATTATCATCTTATATTTAGTTTTTAACCTGAATCATTTGTATGTCACATTTTTTATCTGACTGAATTCTTTTAGCTTTTGGCAAACAGAGCACATTTGTTTTTTGTTGGATAAGCCAAATTTGGTTTATATTTGGTTGGACTTTCCTCTTCAAACCATCCCCATGATATTCCTAATAAGGACTGGAGGGAATTTGTTTTGCTAATACCTTAGGAATTTTTTGTGGCTCTTGACTATTGTTCTGGTTTGTATTTTAATGTTTCATGTCTAGAGGAGAGGCAGCCTGGGTTGGTTCTTAGTTCACCTTTTCGGAAGGATTTGGAGCTGCTGCGCATCCCTAGAGCAGTGAATGCATGATGAAATTCCGGTTGTTGTCAGGAAGTTTGTGTGGTTTAGACCAAGATAGTTGGAAAAATAAACTATGCTGCTTTGTTTGTTTGTTTTCCCTAGATTTTAGCACTGACATCACCATACCACCAAGTGTTGCATTAGTTATTTTGGGGGTTTTGAAAGCTGTTGCCTCCATTGTTAAGAGCTGGCTGCCCTTGGAGGCAGGTGGTTATCCTACTTGAGACATCTCTCTTCTAAAAAACCCTCGGGTCCTTCTAAATTTATGAACTTCGTAATAATATTGGTATTTATTGAGGAGATTTCTTCCAGGAAAACCTAAATGGCTGTTACTGTTACACTTGTGCCTGCAGAAGGATGTGGTCTCATGCTCTGAATTCAGTTTATTTTGGGGGGAGAAAGAAGAACATTTCAGTGTGTCTCAGATACGGGCAGGGTCTTGTGCTGCTTCTCTTGCCACAGAAATTTTCTTTGCGTGCACTATTAGTGTCATGTCCCCCAGATCTTGATTTGGAGCACGAGCCTCACAGCCTTTGAGAGTTGCGCATCCCTCCTAGTTAGCTTCAGCTTACTTGCTCAGGTTATAAGAGATCAGTGTGGCCAAGAGTGGATCCACCAGCGTTGTGATGAAAACCAACCAAGGATACAACCTGTAGGACCATGGACAAAACAAGTACAGATGTTTGAACTAAGACTTGCAACACAGCAGTGACCTTAAAGTCCTTAAATCACGAGGTTCACAAGAGCATGTTGCAGAGGAAGATGCCCTGAAGCTCTGACCAGCTTTTCCTTTCTGCTCTTCAGCAAGTCTTCACTCATCTCCTACTGGTGGAGGAAGGAGTTCCCATTCCCTAAAACAACTTCAGAAAATGAGTGAACAGGTTTTTCCTATAACATTTGCTTTCAGAGGTTAAAGCCACACTTGAGAACACGCAATGTCATCTAGGAAAGTGGGAGTTGTGAATAGAATTGAAATCTCCTGGGGGAACATGAGTGACCATGAACTTCTTGTACAGCTCTGTGACCAAGTGAAAATTTGGGTTTCAGACACATGCACCAGGATCTGCTGCCAGAGAGTGTTATCAGACTTCATCCTGCTCCAGTATCCATGCTTTGAAATGTGGACACGATCCCAAATGTCCTGGAAAGAGTCAAGAATTAGAAGCCGTATTTTAGTGTGCATACAACATACATTAAGGAATTGTGTTTGCTTTGCTTCATTCAAGAGGCCACAGAAGAGGTTGCTGTATTCTATGAAGGTGAGATTCCTAGTAACACAACTTTTTTTTTCCAGCAAACCAATGGCAGAGGCAGCAATCCATGCTGGAAGTACAGTGCCTGTTTTGGAAAACGGTTACTCAGATGAGGTACCCATGAATGTGATGGTTACTCCAGCACTTTATGCATCAAAATCAAGACACCCCTATATAAGAAGCACCAGCTCAAGCTGCAGGTGTAGCTCCTCCTTTGACAGAGGAGCAGCTCTGTGAGCAGTGACACAGGAGGCTGAGATGGATGAGTAGATTGGTCCCTTTTGGCTTTCAAGGCTGTGAGGGAATATCTGAAAGCCAAAGCAGGAGGCATGGAGACTACAGTCTTAGAATTATAGGACCACAGACTAGTTTAGGTTGGAAGGGACCTTAAAACCGATCCAGTTCCAACCCCCTGCCACGGACAGGGACACCTTCCACTAGAGCATGTTGCTCCAAGCCCCTGTGTCCAAGCTGGCCTTGAACACTGCCAGGGATGGGGCAGCCACAGCTTCTCTGGGCACCCTGTGCCAGCACCTCAGCAACCTCCCAGGGAAGAGCTTCTGCCTCAGATCCCATCTCAGTCTCCCCTCTGGCAGATTAAACCCATTCCCCTTGTCCAAAGCCCCTCCTCCAGCTTTCTTGTAGGTCCCCTTTAGGTATTGGAGCCCTCTTTAAGTATTGGAAGAAGTAAAAAAGCTTCAAAATGCTTTGAAGTTGAGCAAAGTGCTCAACTGTAAAACTGATAAAGGCAGCTCCTTCTTTCTTCTAACCCTGAACTTGAAAATCTTTTTGCCTGGTAATGTCCCTAGAGATGTCCCTGATGAGGGACACCAAGCTGCTTTGCTTCCTGACCTGCTCCACCTCCTGGTGTATGGTCCCCATGCAGCTGGGCTGCCCCAGGGAGCAAGTAACAGCTGTGGGAGGTGATTCAAGGTCACCACACCTAGTTTATCAGACAAGCAGATTTTCATTGTACATCTTCCTTTTTCTGTCCCTGCATGTATCATCTCCATGTAAAACAAGAGTCAATGCATATCTGTTCTGTCTGGTTTACTTCCCATAGCTCCAGTCATGGCAGGAACCCTGTAGTTCCTTTAAAACCATGGCAGATATCTAGAAATTGAGCCCTGTTTCAGCCTCCCCCCATTTTTGCTTCCCTTCCTTTCTGACAGCTGAGGCCTTTTGATTTGTCCTGGGGCCAGCCAACTGCATGTTGGTTACAAGGGGACAAGTGGTAATATCACACTGGTGGTGCTGTCCTGGTGGGTTCTGCAAAGCATGTTCCTTCAGGTGCCCACTGCATGGTCATTACTGTGCTCTTCTGAACCTCTTTGGTCCTGCAGACCAGAAGAGTGTGCCAAGGACTGTATGAAAGTGTGTTTCAAGGTGTAAGTGGGCACACAGCTCTGCCAAGAGTGAGCTGGGTATCACTGATACCATCGAGGCACTAGTGATGTGTCTCTGGTTCTTCCATCTTGAGTGGTGTCCAGGAAAAACCTGAAGATGCTCCACATTTGCTGCTGGAGCGGAAAAGCTTTGTTTGTAGGTGTTGGTTCAGAGTGGGGTGTCCTCTTCCACCTCTGTTTCCTTTTCCTCTCCTTTTGAGGAGAAAACACACAGGAGCTGACATCGGAGACTGGTTCTCCACTGATCTCACTTTGCCCTTCCCCAAAAGCTCAGCAGGATGTGTGCTGTAAAAATAGCCTCATTAGAAGCCATCTGAGTCCATACGCAACCACAGATCACTCAAAAGGGAGCTCGGAGCACGCGTGTTTCTGTTGCTGTCTTCAGGGAATTACATGACAAATTATTCCTAGCTGGAAGAAATGTCCTTTTCTAATTGGGGTTTTTTCTCATTCTTTCAGAAGGGAGGAGTGTGTGTGTTTTTTAAGTAGCTTTTAGTCACTTTCATTATTTATGAGGATGCTACTCCAGATCAGAAAAAGCAAACTG
This sequence comes from Nestor notabilis, assembly GCF_000696875.1. Lineage (NCBI taxonomy): Eukaryota > Metazoa > Chordata > Aves > Psittaciformes > Psittacidae > Nestor > Nestor notabilis. The sequence continues at coordinate 20,900 of NW_009933103.1, read as the reverse complement.
CAAATGTGAGTTTCTTCTGGCTGCAGCAGCTGACGGGGCCCATTTGCTTTCAGTTGTTGCCAGTTCCACTTATCCCAGCCAGAATGAAGTGCTCTCCAAGGATGAAAACAGCACCATATTGCAGCTCTTTAGCTTGCACCCCCTTCTCTTTTCCTCCTTCCACAGGGGACTGGCTGGAAGGTGGCCACTAGCTTCATGGTGGAGTGTCACCGTGTGGAGGGCAGTTTCCTTTCTGTCCTTCCATCTGGAAGAGCTTCCTGCATTGCTCCTTGCATTCATGCTTGTGAGGCATCATGCAGGCTACCCAGCTTTACAGCCAAAATTGTACTTCTGGCATGGTCATTTGTTCCTATGATCTTGCTGCATCAGTGCTAAAGCCTCAGGTGTTCATGAACTCTCATGGGTGTAGGACCAAGGGAAGCTGTACCTAAATGGTTCCAAGAACTCATTTTACCCCTACCTTTCCAATTCCCCACAATGAGTCTTCATCGAGGCCTCCTTAAATCTCTTCTGCCTTCACATGCTTGTATTTGACATGAAAGTGGCCGTAACATCATCAAAAGATGAAAGTCTGATGATCAAAGGAGGCAGCTGTGTTGAAATGAGCATTGTGAGATGGCAGAGCTGGTAATACAGTAATTGGCTATGTGGCCTACTTAGTCACAGGAGTGAGATATGCAAGTGCAATGTTTGTTTGCGTCTTTAATGTTTAAAATCCACAGAGTCTGTCCTGGCAGATGAAACAGCACCTCACCTGCAGCGCAGCCAGTCACGCCATTGAGGGACAGTGTGAGCAGTACGTGATCTCGTCAGCAAGGAAGAGCCTCTTAGATTGCCAAGCTCCACAGCTCAGTAACAAGATGACATTAAACAGTAAAAGAGGCTGGTATTCCCCAGGAAAGCTCAAAGACATGGAGAAGTTGTTAGACGCACCTGGTGGAAGGAGGCAGGGTTTAAGCCAGAGGTACCAGTGCACATGTTTCTCTGAGGAGCTTTTGTCCTGTGCAAACAGTGCTTTGTTTGAAGAATGTCCTCTTTCCCAGGAACATCATGCCTTGGATGTTAGATGCAGGTTGGACCTGTCGAGGGAACTGCATCTGATCCCAAGAAGGCCACACTTGAACACTTAAAATTGCATTGTTTCAAGCAGACAAGTGATGGAGTGAGGCTGGGGGCTCATGTTCAGAGCCACCATGAGAGGGATGGCTGCAGGTACCCAGGGTGGGATCTGACTCATGGTAGGCTCTCACTTAGTTCCTGTGTGTATGTTCTGGATCTGCTGCTGCTTTATCTTCATCTCTAGTTGGAAGCTCTTTGCACTGTTGAGAAGCTGGGGAGGCAAAATGTAGCACAGCATTGAGCAAGTGCAGTGTCATGGGTTTGCAAGGGGTACAACATCCAAGGACCCAAAGGGCTGCTAAAGAAATGATGGTCACCTCTCTTGGGTCAGTGCATATGATCCCTTCTGGCTTGATGCCATGCTTGATGGAGACAGCATTCTGTCTTCTATAAGCTCTTCTATAAGAGGAAGTAGTGACAGGACAAGGGGGAATGGCGTTAAACTGACAGAGGATTTAGAGATGTTAGGAAGAAGTTCTTCCCTGTGAGGGTGATGATGAGATTTAAGGTCCCTTCCAACCCAAACCAGTCTGTGATACTAAATGGAACCTTCTGCTGTGGCTGTGCATGTACCCCTCTCCATCCCATCTGAACTTTTCCAGTGTGGTAATTTCCTTTCCTGTTTTGCTCCATGGTGTTCTCATGGTGTTATTGTTTGCCCAGACAAACCAGGAGCTTCAAACTCTGCTGTCCCATGAGGATTGTTCCTTCAGTCCTCTGCACCCTGGGGACAATCACACCCATCACCTCAGCAGCTGAGCTTCAGGCCTGGACTGATCCTAGTTTTGCTCTAGCTACAGGAGCACTTTGGAGGATGTAAGGATAGAAGTGAGGAAGATGTTTGCCACGTGCAGGGAAGGTAGGAGGGGTCCATTGCCTTCACCTCCTCAGCAGGCACTGGTGATGCCCATCTTGTGCATCATATAAAGCAATCGGAGCCTCCTGGCTCCTCTGTCCCCTGCAGAGCTCGTCCAGAGGAGAAGGAAGGAGGGATGGGACGGTGTTGCTGATTGATTATGTTGATTTTAAGGTATTCTGCAAAGCCATAATGTTCTTCTGGCCATTCGGCTGGAGAGAGTCTGCAGTTGAAGTTTGCCTAAAGCTTGACGTGAGCCAGTGGCTGGAAAATCTTTGTAAGATACAGAACGATGAAAGTGGTGTGAGAACAGCTCTTCGTTCCACAGTGAAACAGTGAGGGACATGATAAAGGTCATCAGAACTGCTTTCAGGTGGTGTGGGACTGTTTCTGACCTGGTGCAGGTCAACAGCAAAGCAAAGTTTGTATTCAGGGCTGGCAT
>NW_009933103.1:0-18466 GCF_000696875.1 Nestor notabilis | reverse complement strand
GGTGCCAGGGCTGTGAGATAGGATGTGGCTCATGCAATAAATGCCAGCACCTCAGGGTGTCAGCAGAGGATGTGCTGTGTCAGAAGGGGGCAGGAGCTGGATGTGAGGAGGGGATGTGCAGAGACACAATTGTCAGCCCCTGCAGATATATGTGTGTGCAAACACAACTTATCTCTATATGTAGTTGTATTTTTATAGATACATATAATAGAATATATAGATACATATAATCTGGACAACAAATCATGTGGTGCTGGGCTGGGTGCTCGGTGGCAGTGCTGTGGGTTCACCTCACAGTGGGAACATGTGTACCCATTCTGTATCCTGGGTACATCTGCTGCCTTCATCTCTCCTAGAAGGTATCTGAAGGCAGAGAAGGGCTCTGTTCATTGTGAAAGTGTTGTAAAACTCCAGTGGTGCTGTTTTATTTTAATGGTTTTGCTTACTTTGAGAGGCTCAGCAGGCTCCTTTCAGGGCTTCTGTGCTATAAAATCGTGCAAAAGACAGTCGCAAAAGTATTTGGGGCTGGTGTCCAAAATGTACACCAAGTACCTGTTGAGGCTTATGACATATGGGGCAATGGCAGAAGAATAGCGTTGCTTTCAGTACATATTTGCAGGTTTAGGTCCCACCCAGGAGCAGGCAGCTCAGCCAGGATGTTACTTTTTTGGCAGAGAGGGATCCAGAGTCAGCGTGTGTGAAGAGCAGAGTTCTTGAGGCTCTATTGGTCTGGTCTCACATTTATATCCTCCTACAGCTTCAGGCCACCAAGCCTGACCAGTGCACATCTGCACTGAGCCCAGTAACCTGGGGCCAGGCAGATAATCTGGATTTGATGATTTGGAGAGATTTGTTCTCCCTGAGCACATCGTTTGGAAAATGGTCGTTCCAGTGGACCACCATCCGTGCTAATGTTTTATGCCTCATTTTAACTGGTTCCAGCTTCCAGCAATGAGCTCTTACTCTGTTCTTCCCTGCCAAAAGAAGGAAAGATGGTATTTTCTCCCCATGAAGATGATAATATGCTGCAATCAAATAACCTCAGTCTTCCTTTTGGCATGAGAAACAGGTTGAAGTTGTTTGGTCTCACAAAATCATAAAGTATCTTTTCCCAGTCTCAAACCATTTCAGTGCCTCTTTTTTGAGCCAACTCCAATTTTTCTAATCACCTTTTAAGAACAAGTCTGTCTCACTGGGACTGGCTTCACCATGACTTCATACAGGGAGAAAATCACCAACTTGTTCCATCTCAGGGATGTGTATATGAAAATTGCCTTAGTCCTGTGTGTCAGAGTGTGGCTCTGAGTGACTGCAGCACAACCTGCCTGCTGGCATCATGGCTGAGCACTGTGGGTGTTGTTCGTGGGTGCAACCATGTCCCTGGACACATTTGACTATGCTGCAACTGCTCATCTTGGGCAGAGCCAGCTTATGGAGTGGTGGATCCACTGGTGTCAGTGTCCCTCCACAGTCATTGCTCTCCACCCCTCCATGGGTCACCCATCATTTTTAGCAGTGATGTTAAATTTCATTCCAGGGCATTAATAAATCTGTCCCACATCAACCATTTCAGGAGCCCTGTGGAAATGCCCCCACTCAGGAGTGATACACCTCGAGGCCAGCACTTTGCCTTGCAGCTCATGGCCTGTTGTTCACTTCATGCCATGTTCTGCTGATTTGTTTTTTGTCTGAATGTGACGTGATGCAAAGCTGGGTGCCCTCAGAAGGTCTCCTGTGTCCTTGCCCAATTTATAATCTCCTCAGAAAGCTGTATCCTTAGCATCACTGCTAGTTGTATGAGCTTTTAATTCCACATCACTTGGCTCCTGCATTGATTTTTATGTTGTTTTGTCCAGGACTGGTAAGTACAGGTTGCTGAGTCATCCATTTTGCCTCCACTTGAGGTGTAGAGCTGTTCACCTTCCTGCCTACCTGTGGGAATTGTACTGGATTAATTGTCCTCAGGAAAGAAGAATGTTTCTCCACCACCACTATTGCTTTTGCTGCCTTTATCAGTGTTTTGCATTTTGCACCTTGTTGGTTCAAATGATTTGCAATTAATCCCACCCTTTTCTGATTGCTGAGTGGTTTGTACTTGAGTTCCTGGCTGTTGCGTGCCTTTGGCTTTAGAATAGGTGCTAAGCCATGCTGCTGTTGGGAGAAATTGATGGACCTTTTGGGTATCCAATAGTATTACCATGAAGACTGTCTGGTTTTAATCAGATTTTCTTTATCTTCATCTTTCTCGCTTGAAAAAACCCTGTATGATTTTGAGAACATGGCAGGGGGTTGGAAGTATGAGGAGGATGGGAAGGAGTGGGGAGTCAGGTCAAGGCTAATTCTCTCTTAGGGGCTACTAATTGTACATTTCATTCTATAATGAGAATGAAGGGATGAATAATAAAATATCTGGTGATGTGATGTGACTGACCCATTTTGAAATAGCAACTATGTGTCTGTGTAGGAGGTTGTGCAGTAATTACTGTAGAAGATTGTTCTCTTCCTTCATCTTTCCTCTCATCTCCATCTTCCCAGGACTACCAGTTGCAGCATTTTGATTTCTCTACCACCCCCATAACCAGTATCAGAAGCCGTTGCAGGTGTTAGTTTTCTAACATTTTAATTCATACCTTGTTTTGATTTTCTGCAATGTTCCAAGCAATGGGATTTCCTTCTCTTTCACTATTGCATGGTCTAATGACTCTTATCCATAAGTTCAGCCTATTTTCCACTTTATTTTGCCTATTACTTCTGCTTAAAACGTTTTCAAACACCTTTGGCTGTTCCCGGTGTTTCCATGTCTCTAAATATGTCAGTGTCTTTAAAATCTCTCTTTCTGGGTAGTCTCAGCTATTATATATTTAGTTCTTCAGATTTCTGCACAGACTGAACTAACAATTATTTTATCTTTCACTGCATGTAGGAATTTATTAATAAACAGTATTAAAAACAGGGATTCCGTGATGAGTGGTGGGATGGTGCATTTGGAAAACGAGCTACACTGAGTTGTTACCTGGTCCTCATCTGTTGTGCTTAAACTCCCTCTGCCTTTTGCCGCCATAGTACTTTGTTCATGTTGTACAGCTTTGGAGTGTCCAGTTTTGTTCCTTTTCTTAAGGGGTTTTGATTATTTATTTATTTAGATTGATTTCTCCCATGAATTTCCAGCTTTGTCTTTCCAAGATGAAAGCATGCTATTTCCTTAATCTGCTTCTAAATCACTGGCCTCCTCCTGTCTTCCCTCTGCATTTCCCCATCCATCATGATTTCTCTTGTCATCTTTGATACTTGTGTCTGTCCATAACGTGATAGTCTCCCTAAATATCATTGTACTGCAGATGATCCCTTTTGATCATCACTGTGTATGTTAAATAAGACCATACCAATACCATAGGATGCTGGGTTGCTTTGAAGGGTTAAAACAGGGAACACAAGTGTAGGTCAACTTGTGGAGGAGTGCACACGGGTGGATATAGCTCCAAATTAAAGCTGTCAGGAGAATATGGCTTTTCTTTTGCATGTATGAACTACTCTTCGCATAATTCATGATGTCAGGACCAGTGGAATTGTGCTTCCGTCCTGCAAGGAACTTGGTGGAATTCTGTGCTCTTGGTTCATGGTCCGGTCTGTGCCTGGCTACTGCTGTTGTTTGTGAGGATTAAGGTTATTTTCATTACTAGCAAGCGGGTTTATTACTTTTGTCTGGTTAAATTTAATGACTTAACACATACGACAGACACACCTACCTATACTTACTTTAAATGAACTGCGTTAAATAAAAGTACCTTTAATTAGGTCCTAGTGATGAGAAAATGAGCACTTGACACTGAGGATTCATGTTTTCTCCTCTTTTCCCCCTATTCAGGGAGTGTTTGAAGAGGAGCCCACGGAGCCCAAAAGCAGAGGGCTCCGAGTCGGTGACATCTCAGTCCTCACCCAGTGAAGAGGCTGGAATGATGACTGAGGTGAAAGTGAAAACAGAGGTACCAGATGACTATATTGAAGAGGTGATCTGGCAGGATGACACCAAAGATTCCAAGAAGAACATAAAAGATGGACCGGGAGATGTGCCCGCGGAGATCTGCGTGGTCATAGGTGGGGTCCGCAACCAGCAGACACTCGGTAAGCAATGGGGTGATGCACCCCATCAGTTGGTCCTCTTAAGTCTGTGATGTGGGGAGACGAACGAGACTCTGGAGAGCTGTTCCTGCAGCTCAGCTCTGCTGGAGGGACCAGAGCCAAGGTGCACAGCAGTCACAGGGTCCTGCCTTGGGATTATTGACCTTCTCCTCTCTGTTTGTATCTGGTCACCTCTAAAGGCTCAACCTAGATCAACTGTAAGAAAAAGCTTATTATCTCTTTTGATGTGTTAAATGTCTTGCCCAGCAGTTATGTGCAAAATTCATGGTGAACCCAGGGCTGGTGGTAGGTGTGTTGGGCAGGATGAGGTGGCAGATGAGGAGGAACAGGAGGGAAGCCTGAGAAACAGTTGAAATATTCGGAGGACAGTTGCTTTGTGGATACTTTCTGTAAATAATTAGACTTAGCTCAAACCCGGGTTTTACAGGTTGTTTTTCTGTTCACTAGTAACTTTGAGGGAATAATTTTGACTTTTGGGTGTCTGTAGTGTGCCAGGTCCAAAACAGTAGTTCCTGTCCCCACCCCACCTCAGACTGGGATGAAAAGAAGCTTTTTGTGGGTTTTTTTTTTTTCTGTGAACATCAGACTGTGATGTCCTTCTGCTCCAGGGATCCTGGAGAGGCACCACTCTTGCTGAAGGGACTCTTCTGTTGGTTCTAACATGGAGCAGGTCCCAGCAGTGCCTGAGAGCCAAGGGCAGCTGCTGGTAAGAGGAGAGAGCACTTTGGACCATGTTCATTCCAAGGGACTTGGGAGAAAGCTGATTTGAGCTGCCCAGTGTTGGGGTTGATTTATCTTGCAGGGGGAGAAAAAAGAGGTATTGATGTTAGGTTTTCTCCTGATTTTTGCTTGATCATTTCCCGTGCTGTTGGAAAGAAACCCTGGAGGTGTTGGTAGCTGGTGAATGTCTTGGGAGCATTATTGTTCTGTTCCCCAGTAGGACAGCCACTAAGAACAGCAGGGTGGGAGGCCACTGCTGTTTATGCAGGTAAAATCGTCTGGGGTAAACCTGAGAAGTCTGAAACTGTTCTGAATTAAAGATCTTAGAATTTGGAGGAATTATTCTGTGTGTATTCAGAATTCTTGAGCCTCCACAGCTCTTGAGAGCATGATCACGGCATGGGCATCCCTGAAATGCGGAAATGTCCCTGGTGCCCTGGGAAGGAAGAGTGGGGATGTGACCGCTGATAGAAAACAATAGGAGCTTCTCCTTCAGCCATGGTCACTAGCCCTTGATGAAAGCATCTGCAGGTTGGGTGTCTGCTGGTTGGACCCCTTCTTCCCATGGCTTCTGGCTAGGCAGCAGCAGCTGGGCTGCAGATGATGTCCTCTGGGAACAGTAGTTTCCTGCTAAGGTTGACCATATTGTTGTGCAAAGTGGGGAGTGGGCTTTTGCTGTTGGCTAACTTGGACCTACATCAACATGTACCTATGGAGAGTGTTGGGGACAGGCTGACGTGAGGGTGGACACAGTTCAGCATACAGCCACCATGGGGAGAGGGATGGACAGCTGTGTACTGATTAATTAACAAGTGGTGGTTGAAAGCTGTACAAAGTAAACTGGAGAACTTCTACTGGGAAGGGCCTTTTCACATGAAACGTGCATCATAATTGTTGTTTTAGAGACTCACCCAGGGTTTCTTTAATGTCAACTTGGTCCTGAGGCAATTGGCAGTTGATGGGTTCCTTTATGAAAAAAGCCCTGTAAGTGCTCCCATTCATCCACTGTTCACATAACTGTCTGTTGGGGAGGTGGCTCTGAATAACTTGCCTGTTGGGCCACCAAATACTGGGCTCTGTGTAGACCAACTGTGGTGCCCAGATACCGGTTCCTTGTGGTTTCTTGAACTGGCTCCCAGTCAATTCTTCTGGTCCCCTTCATCCCCCTGCAGAAACCATGGCCAGGCACTATCCATGGCTGCAGATGTCTGTGTAACTCACACAAGAAGTGTCCCATCCCTGCTGCTCTGTTGGCGATTCAGGCTGCTGCTCTGGAACAGCCCAAGTTACCAAGGGAAGACACCGATGCCTCCTACCACCAGAGCAAAGGCTTCGAGCTCTCTGCTGCTGCTCACTGGTACTTCCAGGAGTTTTCCTTACTGAAGACTTTCCCATGATGTGTTCTGGTAGCCCTGTATCTAAATCACTTCAGCTGTGCAGAAAGCCAGGATTTTCCTAGGATTTTATTCGCCTTCATCGGGGAAGCTGAGATGGGAGGTGTTGAAAGCGGTTATTTGTTATAGTAATTCATGATGCAGCATGAAGTGGTGAATCGGGAGGAAATGAATCCCTCTCCTTCCCATGGAAATGCTGACCCCTAGACCGTCTCCTTCCATGGTGTGCTGGGGATGGTGAGTTAAGTGGGGGATGTGTTGTCTGAGCTGGGGCTACAGTGCTGAGGCTTCAGGGCACATGTGGCTCCAAGTGAGAGACAGCCAGCTTCCTGCGGGGCTCGGCTTCGGGAGCTGGCTAAAATATGCTGTAGAAGATTTATGTCTCTGCTCGGAGTCACATATCTCCTGCAGGAGCGGGCTGTATTTATATTTTCAGTCGTTTCTTGGAGCAGTTTGTAACACGGATTCCCAGCTCAGCTGCTGCTATTTGCTTGTGGTATTTTCATCAGATCAGGCCTTGTGTGTGCTGCCTCCTGTTCAGTTATGCGTTCATGTGTCTGTCTCTGCACTTTGGACTACTCCAGACTCTCCATCCCTTTGGAGCAGCCCAAACTCCACAATGCTTGAAAGTGGATGGAGTGAAACAGGATGGGTGGGGACAGTGGCTGTGGTCCCTCCCCGAAGAGCTGGTGCTGATGTTTGTGGCTTTGGACCATTTTCCCTTCAGCTGCTTTTCTACAGAAGCTTTGCAAGCCCCGTGGTGTCCCCCTTTGGGCATCCCAAGCAAAGAAGGCCAACAGAGAGATTGGCTTCAAGCCTGGGTCAGCCAGCAGCAGACTGGTACTGCCAGTGTGCATCCATGCTGGTTCCTGTTCCCCAACTGGCACTGGGCCTCCCTGCCTCATAAGGTGATGTGTTTCTTGCCCTGCACAGCTCAGAGATGCAACATGCCCTGTTCTTCTCTTCTTTTTTTCTTGCTGGGTTCACATGCTGGCCTTGGGCCAGGGTCATTCAAAGAGCTCCAACACATCCAGGCTCCTTCAGTCTGGAGAAGCGAAGGCTCTGGGAAGACCTTGTAACTGTCTTCTGGTAGTGAGAAAGGGGTTTTTGACAAGGGCCTGTAGGGACAGGACAAGGAGAATGGCTTTAACCTGCCAGAGAGGAGATTGAGATGAGCTCTGAGGCAGAAGCTCTTCCCTGGGAGGGTGCTGAGGCACTGGCACAGGGTGCCCAGAGAAGCTGTGGCTGCCCCATCCCTGGCAGTGTTCAAGGCCAGGTTGGACACAGGGACTTGGAGCAACGTGCTTTAGTGGAAGGTGTCCCTGCCTATGGCAGGGATTGGAACTGGATGAGCTTTAAGGTCCTTTCCAACCCAAACCATTCTGTGATTTTATGATCAACATTTCTCAGGGCGGGGTGTCAGGGCAGAAAGGCAGAGGAGTGCACCATGAAGCTGTCTAGGAATGAGATGAAAAGCAAATGACACTTGTGTTGTAAATCAAGAGAAAGGGGAGAGACTGTTTGGCTGATGGGGATTATTTTCTTATGTTAGGAATACCATCAGGTCAGTATATGTGTTTCGGAAGACTGAGTTATCTGCGAGTTGATCAGGAGAAGTTTTACACAAGACTATTTAAGCTCTCAATCTGGTCTGTGCTTTATGAGAAACATTTTGGAGAGGATTTTTCAAGCAATGCATTAAATCAGAGATGTTTCTGAGGCAAAGTGAAGAGTGAATCCTTCTGCTTTGAGACTTTCAATCTGACACGCACGTGCTTGATTCATGCCGTGATGCTGATGTCTCGGTTGCTGTGCTGCTCAGCATACGTAATTCAAGAGCACTTTGGAGTCCTCCTAGTTACACCAAGTAAAATAGTGCTGCAGAAGCCTTAAGAACTTCTGTGTGACCTCTGATATCTTGTTAGCAAGCCACAGGGACAGATGGGTCTTGGCAACTTTTAATAGGTTTCAGGCATCATTATTCTTTGGAAATGCATCCACTTTAAGGGCTTCTTTCTGATTTCTTTTTGCACAATTTAGATGGAAAAGCAGTGGAACGTGGCTCTCCCGTTGGATATACACGAAATCGATATTCAGGGACCTGGATTTTTGACCATGCATTGAGATACACGTCCGGTATGTGATGGAAGGGTGTGAAAGTCTAACCAGGGAGCAAGGGAAAGCTCTGGATGCAAGGGGTGTGTTGCCCAAATTCCACCTGTGAGACTTGGGAAAAGCCTAGCAAAACTGAATACACCAACTAATCAAAACCCTTCCCCATCTCCCTTCCTACTAGAAACAGCTTTAACCTGCATGACACATCCTGGTGTGGACAAATCCAAGATAAACCATGACCACAGTGGCAGTGTCCAAGGCAACACAGGCTTGTTCTTTGTAAGGCTTTAACAGATAGTGATGTCTTTTCTTCTTCCTATTCCATTTTTCCTCCACTCTAATAACATATTTATTGTGACAAATTATTATTCTTCCTCTAATATGAGGGTCTGTGACTTTGCCCCCCAAATAGTGGTGGGCTTAGTACACAGTTGTGGCTGTTGACTTGTTTTTTGGTGCTTGTAGGACTTGAGATCCATAATGCTCCTCCATTGCACCCTCCATAAACTTGCTGTCCTGGGGCAGGGCTTTGCTGTTCCCACACAGGAGATGGGTAGAGGTATCCCCATCCGAAAAGATGACTCCAGCCTTCCTGGGTTGCTCTTAAGACCTGGGTGCTTGAGGACATCCATGCAAAAACACTGTCTGTGGGACCAGCTGGTCCCTCTCCTGCCTTTGGCTCCTGCCCTTGCTTTCCTGGCACAGCCCCTTACATGAGGGCTGCAGCACTGGTTTGGTTTCATATTGAAAAGGCACTACACAATGACTTGTACACACTGTGCTCTTCTTGAAGACCTTCTCCACAACAAGATGTATTCATGTGCTATAGACTATCTCCAGAGAAGAAGAAATAAAAAGGGGGAAAAACGTTCAACCTAGAGCCTCTCGCTGTGTTCTGTGTGATTTCCCAGTGCATGTGTGCTGTGTCGGGGTATGGGTGGGTGTCAGTTGCGTTTTCCTGTTGGTACAGCTGAACCTCTGCTGTTGCATAGGTAGGGCCCAAGTGATGAGCAGTGTGCTCATCTTCTGGTCATGCTGCTTTGGGGCTCCAGCTGGAATAGTTTTCAGAAAAGAATTTTGAATGTTGGCAATGAATATAATCGGTCCTTGAGCATGGAAAGTTGAGGCTCACAAATACTGCTGTCTTGGAGATCTCCTGGATTTCACTTAGAAAAGCCTGTCTGGAGAGACAAGGGTGATGACTGTGCGTGTGTATACATATATATATATATCTCTCTATGTATAGATGTGCCACCCCTGGAGATACTCAAGGCCAGGCTGGATTTGGTTCTGGGCAACCTGAGCAGGGACATCTTCAACTAGATCATTGCAGGGAGGTTAGAACTGGATGAGCTTTGAAGGTCCCTTCCAACCCAAACCATTCTATGATTCTGTGATCTCTATGTCATACACAACTAGGTATGATAATCAAAAGGCTATGGAGCAGGTCAGACATAGTCATCTGACTGTCAGATCAGTATCTTAGAGTATTTTTTCAGATGTGTACTCTTGTGTATCAGACTGTGGCGAATTGCCTTGTTCAGCATCAATGGCATAGCAGCCTTGCAAGCTCAAAAGACACTCCTAAGTGGAGCTAACAGTGATGGACAGGGAGTTCATCACTGTTACAAAATGGAAGGAGGATTGTTTTCTTCCCAAGCTGTAAGCAATAGGGCATGGGAAGGGAAAAACAGAACATGGGTACAGCATGTTCAGAGAGCTTGGTTGATTTTGTTCCTGGAAAGAGCTCACTTTGAGTAGCGCTGGGTAAGTATTACTGTAAAATGATGTTTGGAAATATTTATTTGTACGTATGTGTGAATGTTTTGTTCCTGTTTGTGGCTCCTCCTGAGTTTTACTGTTTTGCATGGTCAGGAAAAGATTGTTTCAAGGTTGCATGAGGAAACATCCATGAAAATGAGAGGCCACCTAAAGGGGCTACAAGAAAGCTGGAGAGGGGCTTTGGACAAGGGCCTGTAGGGACAGGACAAGGGGAATGGCTTTAACCTGCCAGAGGGGAGATTGAGATGAGCTCTTAGGCAGAAGTTCTTCCCTGGGAGGGTGCTGATGCATAGGGTGCCCAGAGAAGCTGTGGCTGCCCCATCCCTGGCAATGTTCAAGGCCAGCTTGGACACAGGGGCTTGGAGGAACCTGCTCTAGTGGAAGGTGTCCCTGCCCATGGCAGGAGGGTTGAGCTGGATGAGTTTTAAGGTCCCTTCCAACACAAATCAGTATGGGATTCTATGAAATGAGACATTCTCACAAAATAAGATTCAGCCCTTCTTTCTCCCACCTGCTGTTCCCTAAATGCTCTTTTCACCCTACTGAAGAGCACAGGTAGGGTCACAGTTACATAGCTGCTGGTGGACAGCTAAGAAACATAACACATGTTGCAAGTGAGGGCTTGGGAGGTGTATTTCCAGCCTGTTCCTCAAGATGGATTGGGGAGAAAAAGGTTGAATCAACTTTAATAACAAATCTAAGGTAATTTCTGTCTGCCTGTCCAATAAACGGAAGAGGGTAAATGTGTTGCATGATTTCATCATTACAAATGATTCTCCCAGCAATGTTTCTCTGGTTTCATTTGAAATGACTGTTTGCAGATGTGTGTTTTCTGGAATTAGAGACACAAATTGAGAAGAGAGACTACTGTGGTCATGTGCTTTTCCTTAAAAAGGTCAAAAGTTCTATTTGTATCTCTTTTGTTTCCTCTGGGTGGATATTCACCAAATCTCTGTGGGCTTCTTGAGAAATTTGTACATTGTGCATTTCTTGAGGAATTTTGAAAACTCTTTGCCTCAAGATAACATTTTGCCTTCTTTTTCAGTTGAAAAGCTTTTTTTTTTCCCCCATATACCAGGAACTTACTGAAAAGTAATTCAAGGTTATTTCTGTCCATAGGAAATATTAGTCATTATTATAAAATAATAAATCGGGCTATTTTGAGAGTGGCCCTTTTCATGTCAGCAAAGTTAAAAAGATAGAGTGAAAATGTGAGTTCAGGGTAATATGCCAAGGAATCTTAAATAAAGCTGAAAAAAGAATTGAGTCTGGGATAGTGATTTCCTGCATTTATCTCCATGAACCTTCCATAAATTACTTTGCTGCAAACTACATTCTTTTGTCCCCAGTTTATGGATAAGTATGGGGAGAGGCTGTTTTTCCTGATCTAATATGGTGATGTATATTTTTCTGTCTTGTTTTTCAGGGTCTTATGAGTGTGGAATATGTGGGAAGAAATACAAGTATTACAACTGTTTCCAGACCCATGTGCGAGCACACAGAGGTATCTCACTTCTGCTTTGGGAATGCTGGGGGAACATTTAGGTCAGGTGTCAGGAAGCTCTTCCCTGTGAGAGTGGTGAGGTGCTGGCACAGGGTGCCCAGAGAAGCTGTGGCTGCCCCATTCCTGGCAGTGTTCAAGGCCAGGTTGGACACAGGGGCTTGGAGCAACGTGCTCTAGTGGAAGGTGTCCCTGCCCGTGGCAGGGGGTTGGAACTGGATGAGTTTTATGCTCCCTCCAACCCAAACCCAGTCTGGGATTCTTTGACTTCTCAGGAAGGTCTTGAAGATTCCTCTCAGTTCATTAATAATGCTTCTTTTGGGTGGCCCATGGATAGGATAAACTTCGGGGCTGTCTAAGCTTTATGGCTTTCCAGCAATGTTTCTCCTGAGGTCAGGAGCAGCTCTTGCATTTGGTACATTGTTTACTGCACAGGGCTCTCTTGGGGCATCGCTCTGTGTTGGGAGAGCTGCAAATCAACAGGTTTCTCCTGGCAGATAGCACTTGCCAGCAGTGTAGCTACCACCCACTGCAGGGTTGTATAGTCCATCTCTGTTAAGTCAAGATGGGAGGGTACAAAGTCAGATACTGGCATTGTTCAATTGCTGTATTTTTATCTTAAAATCAAAGTTGAACTCAGCCCTGTACCCCTGCTGTCAGCTGAGGTCACTTCCCACAATGTGTTGTTTGTGTGAAACATCTCCTGCTTAATCAGGAGTGACTTTGTTTGAATTTGCTGTAAGATTGGTCAGTTCCATGTTGCTTAATTGCAGAAATGTGGAAGTTTTGCTCAGTGCTTTGTACAATCAGTGGAGTTTGTATAATCTGTAGAAACACGGATCTCAAAGAACATCAGGGACTTGCTCAGGAGCCTTTCAGTGGTTTTATTTCCTTTCACCTGAGCTGAGCACTGAACTCAAGTGTGTCCAGCTTGTAGGAGCATCTGCTTTAGCTCCTCCATTGCAACTACCAGTATCAGCACATGTGGTCCTCAATAAAGGAATGTCTAAATGAGCATAAAGGAAACTCCCAGTGAAAAGTCTGAAAATGTTGGAAGAGTGATGGCTAATGTGATGTTAAACTTTAAATGTGTAAGCTCTCAGGAGTCAGGAAATGCCCAGCTACAAGGTGAACATGCATCCTTAACTTCTCAGAAGTTTTCAGTATCATAATATATCCTTTAATCTCATGGTTGCATATTCCTCCTGTGCTGTTTAACATCACAGAGCTTCCTCTGTATCCTTAGACACACGCAGAATTGTTTTTCAATGCTGGAATTCCTTTCAAAATACCAAGAAAATTCCTAAAAGTCCTTTAAATGTAACTGCAAAGTAACTTCACCCTGCAGTTTAAGGAAAAAATCCCTATAGTAATGGTGAGCACCAGTTATTTGCTGACATGCAGAATGCTGTACTCTTGCATCACAGCATTGCAATAGTTTTGCAATAATAATGGCAGTATTTAGATTTGGGACAAGGATTGCTTTTATTTTACTTCTCTAGCACTATGGGATCCTTAATTCAGCTGGAACTGATTTGTATTTTTACATGTATTTGTATTTTCATCATGAAATCAAGCTATGGCTTGAACAGTCTGGATGCATCAACACACACATGTACGATTGATATCCATAGTTTTGTCATGAACTCAGTGGAGACATGACTTTACCTTTTGCTTCCGAAGCCCTTTTAAAGTGTAGCTATAGAAAATGGAGATCTTCAAAATTTGGAATGTGGAAATGCGAGAGTGATTTTCACAGCAGAGGGGGAGAAGCACAATTTATAGATGGGAAACTTAGAAAACGTTGGTTTATGTTACAGTAAATGGATGCATGTAGTAACATTTAAAGTGCATTTGAATTGCCTTAAGACAATAGAAATAAAAATGAGGTATTTATTCATGTACACTCTACAACAAGAAATCAAATGGGAATAGGATTCTTCCAGGAACAGAACCTGAGTTGGCAGTTCAAGCAGTTGGGAACACGTTACCTACCTGTCTGCAGAGAGATAACAGGCTACTGACTGTGCATGTGATGTGTAGTTAGAACAAAAGAAGGATTGTATGGAGGAAATATCTATGTGATATTATCCAGTGAGGATTGTACATGGAACTGTACCAGCAACAATGCTGGAAATAGCGTAAGACTACAGGACTGAAAGGAATTTTTGTGAAAGATGCTTTTATAGCCATATGTATCTAAGGTTTCATATCAAAGAAGTCGCTGGTGCTGCACTGTCATAACCAACTTGGCTACACATACACTGAGGGTGTGATCCTGCACTTTGCATGTTCTCCCTGTGTCCTTCAGTCCATGTTTTGGATAAAACCCCAAGTACTGGCAAGCTAGCTCTCCTTGAAGTGCTGAAAACTGAGCTCCCTTGGCCTATTACACACAATTATCAGCTGCCAAAACCTCAGATCCTGAGTCTTTTAGTCATTTTATGTTGGCTGGGCAAGGAAGGAGCTGTATTGCAGGGCAGGACCTGGCATTCCCTCTTTGATGCATTTTTCTGAGCGTCAGCTGTGGTTTCCCGAAGTCTGGACCATGTAACATCTGCCTTTCCCTGAAGGACTGACTGATCCTGGATAAGCTCACCAACTCAGCGTCAGAGTAGCTAGAGCAAACCCAGGCCCCTTTTTCTTCAATTCAGGTGCTTGCTTCCGCGACTTTTGGGCATTCAGGCAGAAACATCTGCTTCTTATTAGCTAAAGGATATACCCCTTCCTCTTGAATAGCCCTCTGCTTTCCAATTCTTTGTGTGGTTCCTTTGTCCCTAATGGTCCTTGGCCAAGCTGTAGGTTGCTCCTGAAGATGGACAGATTTGGTAATGCAAAAGGTTCAGCCCATGGGAGAGCAGACAGTAACTGTTGATCTGGATTGGACCTTTGGGGCAAAACCAACTGAAAAACCCATCTCTCTAGCCAGCCCCACTGTCACCATTCAGTGACACGACCTCTATTCCCAGGCTGAAAGGTTTGGAGGTCTCAAGTTGTTCTGCTTTGAACTGGGTTATTGTTTTTAAGCTGTCTTTTGTACATCACGATGTCCAGTTGGGAGCTGCAGCGGAGGAGCCTCGGCCTTGCAGCTTGTGGCCAGCACCATGGGAGGGTGGTGACCACCCCCTGCTCTTGCAGCCAGTCCTTACTTGTCAGCACTTGCTTTGCCCTATGCCAAACTTAAGTTTCTTCTCATCCTTTGAACCACTCAGCTCCACATAGAGTCTCACACTGGTGTCATTACGTTTTCTGTGTAATGATCATTTCGAGGAGAAATTTCCTAGGGTTTTTTTTACCAACTGCAGTTGCCTTCTCGTTAGATCTCCATGGCAGAGAAGCTGTGTTGGAGGTGACCTGTGTTCCTCAGACTGATCTTCCTTCTTCAGGAATGGGTGGTTTCTTATTGGAAAATGGGGCATATTCCTAGTTTCTTGAGCCTCCCCTGTGGAGCTCAGCATTGGCTGGAGAATTTCAGGGACCCATTGGTCTCCTGGCAGTTTACAAGTGCAAAAGGTTGAGGCAGCTCTTGTTCAATACATGCTGCCTTGCAGGGGCAAGCTCCCTTACTGCTGTGTTCTGAAAGCTGAGATGCAGGCATGGAAAACCCCATGTAAAGGGTTCTGCAAAGAACCAGAAACATAGGTAAGAAATTTACTCACTGCGTTTTATCAAGGAAGAAGTGAAAACCTTCATTCTTTCCCCTCCACCTCCCCACAACGCACCAAGAAAGTAATAAAGAAACCCAACAATAAAAAAAGTTGTGGAGCTGAAAGGCTCCTTTGTGAGCTGCTGTGCAGCCCAGCAGGACTGCAGCAGGGTTCTGCAAAGAACCAGAAACATAGGTAAGAAATTTACTCACTGCGTTTTATCAAGGAAGAAGTGAAAACCTTCATTCTTTCCCCTCCACCTCCCCACAACGCACCAAGAAAGTAATAAAGAAACCCAACAATAAAAAAAGTTGTGGAGCTGAAAGGCTCCTTTGTGAGCTGCTGTGCAGCCCAGCAGGACTGCAGCTCCTTCCTCCTGCAGAGCCTCTGGAGTTCTGCAGGAGCAGAAAGGCTGCGTGTTCCCGGTGCTGGTGGAAGGCTGCATCCTCACAAACATTACCGCTTCGCCTACATACAACCCAGGCCTTAAAAATGTTTTGCTTACAGTGCTTTTGTTTAGCTACGTGGGGTTTTGCAAGCTGTTAGAAGGTTTGGATTGCCTTCAGGAGTTAGTCAGCTAGAAAGTTGTTTTGTATTGTATGGTTGGGTCGTATTTAAGCAACATGAACAGCAAAACATCTGCATGTTTTGAGTCAGGAAAATTATTTCACTTTTAGATAACTCACAAAAAAAAAAAAGCTGAAATTACTTGATTAGACTTTCAAACAGTAAATTTAAAAACCTCTGGGCTGAGGCCAAGCAAGGGACATTTTTTTACCAGAAGGAGAATTCTTCAGAAAGCCAGTGAAAGAAAATAGCATGGCTCAAGTTTAACCCTCGCAGGATATATCGCCTCTGTCCTAATAATTGGTGGAAGTTCTCTGTTTCAAGATAAGCTTCTCTGGGCTGAATGATGATTTTGCTCCACTTATTTTTCTCTATTATTTATTTACACTGTTATTTGCTGCATTGCCTCTGAACTGATGGGCTCTGTGTTACCTTCCCGCATGGGGGTGCAAGCCGAGGGCTGATGTGCCATCATCAGATGCTGAGTGCAGTACAATAGGATTGTATTCTCCAGGTGAAGTTTCTACTTGAACCACTTGTTAAAAAATTTCTCAAAGCTTTTAAAGCTTTGGATTAGTATTTTCCAAGAATGACATTCTGCTCAATTCCACAAATATGAAAAGGAGGATGACTCGTTCAAATTGTTAATGTGAAAAAATGCGTTTTTCCAAAGTGGACATTTTTGGAGTCACAGTTGGAGCAGTTCTGTGACTGAAACCATTTTGAGGTGAGAAGTGGAAAATTAACAGCAAGATAACCATTCCTGAGGAGAGATAGGGCTTCTGAGCTGAAGCAAGTTGGGTTTCATTTGTATGATGATGTAGAATTTGGGGGGTTCTGGGCCCTTCCTGCTGCATCCCAACCATCCAGTTCTTACTGTGTACATTTCCCAGCCTGCAGAAGGATTTTATAGGAGGTGCAGAAAGTGACTTGAGCCACAGGAGTTAACTTGCCTGGTTTCCAGCTTCCCTGCCAGCCCCCCTACTCTCAGTCCCTTTTGCAACTTTCTCAGAAATTGGTCTTTTGTTTTGAAGCTGCAATTGATCTCAGCCCAAAGGTGATTTAGAGTGGGCTGTTGGGGGATTTTTAAGGGTTTCTTTTTTATTCACGAAGACTTTAGTCTGTCTCATGACTAAGAGTAGCAACTTCTCTTAACACAGTTCAGAAATGGCTGCTCCTTAAACCTTTGTATGTTGCTTGATTCTTGTTAAGTTTGACCAAAGTACTTCTTAAGCTATTTAAATGACAGAAATGCCAAAGTACTTTTTAAGCTATTTAAATGACGTGCATGACCATGGCCTGGTGCATGTATAGTACATCTCTGTTATGGTTTATTTATGCCGTTGTCTGTGAATGTCAGGACAGCATTTAGCAGAATTCCATTGTGCCAGAGCTAGCTTTTTCCTTGAGTGATAGGTGGTAAGTCAAACAAGTAGCAGCTGTGGAAAAATACAGGGCTTCGAAGGACTGTCGAGGTTTTGCGTATGATACTGAGGGTTTCTGATCTGGCCCCTCCGTTGACGAATTTGTGCCAAATTAATATCATCACCTGGAAAAGTGATCTAATCAGGCAGGTTAATCGAGTAGAAATGTACAAATTCACAAACCCACAATCATTTGTTTTTACTATTTTATAAGAAATAAGGAAATTAAATGCAAACTGTTCATTGCTTAAGGTTGCAGATTTTAAATTCAGAAGTACTGTGACATTCTGCAGCTGTGGTTTTCAGAGCAATGCAAGCGTGATTCCAAGAGACAGATGGGATATTTTGAAACGTAGTTGTGTTATTAGATAATGTGACATACAGTATATGCAATTTAGGATGAAAATGAAACACTTGAAAACGGCTTGGAAATCCTAATCACTTATGATCCGTGACTTGTAACACTGGGTTTTGTTTTCCAGCTTGCAGCTTTTCCCATTGCACTCATTTAAGGTTTGAGCATGATCTTTGCTGTGTGCTTCTTGCGGTCCCACGTGTGACAGAGGAGAGAGCTTTTTCTCCCATCTTTTCACATGTCCCTTTAGGCAAACCAGTACAGAATAGCCCTGGGGGGAGGTTCTTGTGGCCCACCTCTGGCAGAGGCATTGCCATCACTGCAGTGAAGGGGAGGCATGGCAGTGGAGCAGGAGGTTTGCTTTCCTGGGTTGACAGCACTTGTCCAGGAATTGAGCACATGAGCAATTTCAACAAACCTTCATCGGGAGCTACAAAACTCATAATCCGGAGCTCCATCGCTGAGTGGGACTGTTGGGGTGCATCAGGCCAGGCTGTGCACACCTCGGTCAGGGTCCCTCTGCATGGACATGCACCACCAGCAGCCTGGGGCGGAAGGAGGATGGTGGCAAGGGCAGAGCTGCGGGGGACAGTGGGGATGCGATGCTGCAATCCCTCCCACCCCATGCCTCTCAAACCCTCTTAGGGCATCCTGAAGCTCCTCGGAGCAGGGGTAGGGACATCCCTTCGAGCCATCCATTTGGAATCCAGGCCCCTGCGAGGGAAACGAGAACCCGGTTCTGGAGGCTCTTCCCAAGGGCCATGGGCAGCCGCGTTTCAACAGACAGCCTTTGAGTGTCCCGGTTCGGAGCCCCCCACGGC
>NW_009933102.1:673-2864 GCF_000696875.1 Nestor notabilis | reverse complement strand
GAGCTCTGCACCCCCTTTCCCAGTGCAGCCTCCTCAGCCCCTTGCTGCTGTGGCCCCCCAGGACCCCCTTTTCCTTGTCCCCCCCTTCTCTGCAGTCGGCCACACTCACAGCACACGGTGAGGCGCCCACAGGCTCCGCGAGCAGCAGGAGGAAGAGGAGGAGCTGGACTTGTCTTCAGCCAGGAGGCAAGGCTCCATCCCCGCACTGCGGGACTGGGGGGTGATGCTGCGAGGGGGACCCCGGGTTCTGACCACGCTCCCCCATCTGTGTCCCACAGGCTGACGGATGATGAGCTGATGCGAGTGTGCGGGGGCCGCACAGCACACAAGTGAGTGGTTCCTGGGGGTGCTCTCTCCTTGGGGGGGGCTCTTGAGCAGGTTGGGGGGTACGTGCCCTGCCAGGGAGGTGCCAGACCCTGGTCCCGTGGTTTTTGTAGGGGTGCCCGGCACGGCCTGACGATGAGTGCCAAGCTGGCGCGCCTGGAGGAGCAGGAACGAGCCTTCCTGGCCACGTATGGACACAAGGAGCCCCTCGAGAGGGAGGGAAAGAAGAGGAAAAGGAAAGAGTCCAGGCATGGAGCCAGTGCCGAGGTGCTGCAGAGCCAGGAGCCAAGTGAGGAGGAGGAGGGAGACAAAGGAGAGGCTGCAAAGAGGAAGAAGAAGAACCAGAAGCCAAACGGAGAAGAAGAGGTGGCAGGAGAGGAAGGGAAGGCTGCAATGAGGAAGAAGCAGCAGCAGCAGCAGGAGGACAAAGAAGAGTCAGTTGAGATGAAGAAGAAGAAAAGGAAGAAGCAGGAGAAGGAGGACAAAGAAGAGTCAGTTGAGATGGAGAAGAAGAAAAGGAAGAAGCAGGAGAAGGAGGACAAAGAAGAGTCAGCTGAGATGGAGAAGAAGAAAAGGAAGAAGCAGAAGGAGAACAAAGAAGAGTCAGTTGAGATGGAGAAGAAGAAAAGGAAGAAGCAGGAGAAGGAGGACAAAGAAGAGTCAGTTGAGATGGAGAAGAAGAAAATGAAGAAGCAGGAGAAGGAGGACAAAGAAGAGTCAGTTGAGACGGAGAAGAAGAATCAGCAGGACAAAGAGCCAGCTGAGCCAGAGGTGCCTCTAGAAGACACAGATGGGCCAGACCAGGCCAGGCACAGCCCCAGGAAGAAGAAGAGGAGGAGGAAGAAGGACCCAGAGTGAGCAAGGGCTGTGGCTGGTTCCACCTGGCTTCGAGGGTCCAGATTCCTGTCTTTGGTGCTGGTGGTGCCCAAGGGTGCTCTGGGCTCTTTGTGGCCCGGCTGAGTGTTCATCCCTGCCTGGGGATGCTGGGCTGGGACTGGTTGGTACGGAGCTGGCTTGAGCTTTAATTCCATCAAGGGGGGGACCCAAGTTCCAACCAGGGACCCCTTTGCCGTTGGTCTGTCGCAGAGGGACACAAGGGGACAGACCCCACAGAGCACTGAGATGTTCTGTCAAGGGTGTGAATAAAGCCTTTATTGCCATGAAACTATCCCACAACACGCGGCAGCCCCTGGGATCCTGGATCACGTTTACCCCCAGAAACCCTGGGATTAGGTCAGAACCCAACCAGGCTCCTGGTCTGCACTGAGCTTCCATCCCACTGGCTGGGACCGAAGCCCCGTGAGGTGCTGAGCATCCCGAGCTGTGGGTTTGGCCCTGCTCTGCCCCCCAGACGCAGCTCTAGGTGAGCTGCAGGACACAGTCAGTGCCGGGGTACGGGGGCAGGTTTAAAGCGTATTTCTCCTGGAGCGCTGGTGGCACGAACCTGCCCCCGAGGAAGTGGAAGCGCCCTTCGAAGTGCAGCGCTGCCTTCTTGGGCGCCGTGAGCGAGATGAGCATGTCGGGCTGGAGCCCATCCGCCTTCCCCTTCTCCACATCCCAGCCTGCAACGAGCCCCCGGGACAGGCTGGAGCCGGGAAGACCCCAAATGGGCCCCTTTGGGTGCCTTGTGGGTGGGGGCAGCAGGTACTCACCCGAAGGGATGTCGATGCTGGCTATGGGCACCGTGATGTGCCCCAGGGTGCTGAGGATGCTGCCAAAGGGCTCCCGCACAGCTCCCTTGAAGCTGAACCCGAAGATCGCGTCCACCACCAGCCCATAGAGCTCGTCGATGAGTGCAGGCTGCGGAGAGGAGGGTGGAAACCAGCCCTGGGCATGGCTGCTCCATGGGCACTGAGGTGCTGGATGG